>NW_020954556.1:43089997-43117820 GCF_900497805.2 Vombatus ursinus | reverse complement strand
TGATAGACAGATAATAGATAGATAGATAGATAGATAGATAGATAGATAGATAGATAGACAGATGGCACAGGGTGAGTTGAAGATGAAGGGGTCATATCTGGAGAATAAAATTAAGGGGTGAGAGAGGATTATACTAAGAAAAGGAGAAAGGGAGAGGTAGAATGGGGGTAAATTATCTTACAAAAAACAGAAAAGAAAAGGCTCTTACAGTGGAGGAGAAACGGGGGAAGGTGAGAGGGAATGAGTGAATCTTATTCTCATAGGATTTGACTTAAGGAGGGAATAACATACACACTCAATTGGGTATGGAAATCTGTCTTACCCTACAGGAAAATGGGGGGGGAGGGGACAAGAGAGTAGGGGCATGATAAAGAAGAGGGCCGATTGGGAAAGTGGGTAATCAGAAACAAATACTTCTGAGGAGGGACAGGGTCAAAAGAAAGAATAGAATAAATGGGGGGGGCAGGATAAGATTAAGGGAAATAGAGTTAGTTTTTCACAGCATGTCTACTATGGAAGTGTTTTGCATAACTGCACATGTATAACTTATATTGAGTTGCTTGCCTTTTCAATGAGGGTGGGTGGGGAGAGAGGAAGGGAGAAAATTTGGAACCCAAAGTTTTAAAAACACATGTTTAAAAAAATGTTTTCACATGCAACTGGGAAATAAGACATACAGGAAATGGGGTACAAAAATCTATCCTGCCCTATAGGAAAATAGACGGGAAAGAGGAGAAGAGAAGGGGGGAGGAGAGATAGAAGAGAAGGCAGAATAGGGGAAGGGGTATTCAGAATGCATGCCATCTTGGGGTGGGAGGAGGGGCAAGATGGGGTGAAAATTTGGAACTCAAAATCTTGTGGAAGTAAATGTTGAAAACTAAAAATAAATAAATTTATTAATGATAAAAAAAGAACTCGCTTCAGTGGCACAGCTCAATGGCCATTTGAATCAAATATAGTACAGTAACAGAATACTACCACAAACTTTAAGGTAGGGAGAGGGGACAGGGTTAGGCTGCTATAGTACCTATATCAAATTATCTTGCTTTTTTGCATAATATACAGGTCCTATTACAAGCTGGGCCATGACTAGGATCATGGACTGCAGGAAAAAACAAACAAACAAACAACATGTGGTGAATAGCATTTGGGAAGGGGTCAATTCAGTCATTTAGATGTAAGGGAGTGTGGCAGTAGGGAGGGTGTACTGAGTTTGCACAATTTGCTCAGTTAATGAAATTCCCCGTGGACTTTGGAACACGTGCAAGAATTCTGTAAAAGGTGTTGGTCCTCCCACCACGTGGTAAAGGGGAGGCTTTTTTATTTTTTGTCACAGAACTGACATTGTGTGCATTCAAAACTATCTAAAGAAACCAGAAAAAGCCAGCAAGCTACTTGCCCTGGAAGGCTAGTGCCTTTCAAATGCCCTGCTCCTTCCAGCGTCAAAGCCAATCAAAAAGATTCCTCTTTAACATGTGGTCTGCAGACCAGCACAGCTTTCCCCCTCCTCCATCCCTCCTGTCCCCATCTACAGAATGCTTACATGTTCTCCAAAGTCCACATGGGGATTACATCAACCTGCCATATTACACAAGCCCACCCGCCCCTTTACACAGAAATCTGGTTTTGTTTTGTTTTTTCTGGTGCATCAAGGTGCAGCTACTACGTTTGAAATGTTTTACTGGGGATCTCAGAAAGTAACCAGAATTGTTGGAATGAAAGAACTTCACCATAGGACTGATTTAGGGGAAATGGGCATATGTCTTCAAATCAAGAAAATGTTATAGATTGAGTAGATTTCATAATAAGACTTCTCCGTCTACATGTTGGAAGGGAAATGGGATGCTTTCTGTGACAGTTACAATCCTTGAACTGCATTCTCATGGTTTCACTTGCAAGTCATTCTTCCAATTCCTATATATAATTAAAATATTTCCTATACTGCGTCCTATACATATGCAATGGATACAAGTTGAGCACCAAACAGATTTCTTTCAAGAAGCAGAGGAGCCAAGCAGAGCCTCAACAGGGATTGCTTCAAAGATCAATTCTTCATGTCCATAGAAACCAGCTTAAATGATTGTGTGTGTTAGCTCGATGTTAGCAGTTTCTCTGCTGCATTATTCATGATTTGACTGCTCATAATGTGAACAAACTGCAGTGTTTCATTAGTGATTTTACATTTTGTGCTCAATTTGGCCATCCATTGCTCTTTTATAGGCTAATGTACTATTATTCTTCATACTCATAATATCATTTTCCCCCATTTCTTATCAACGACAGTATACTGTTTAGATAGTGAGGAGACATGAGACCTTTAAAATATTTACAAGTCTATATATCCTAGAAGAAGTCATCTTACAAAGATATCCCACTCATCTGGCATTACTTTATAGATTTTTTTTTATCCCAGGCATTTCTGTAATTGCTTCCTAGCTTGTATATAAAGAACAAATGGCAATAAATGTCCCCGGCTGACTATTTTTATAAAGAAAGCAGAAATACAACCTAGTTATGGGATTACACAATGGACTACTTTTTATATTTAGGACAAGTAATCATCATAATTATATAACAATATACATTTTAAACATATTCTTATTCTATGGTATAAAAGATAGAATATATCAATTAATCAATCCACAAGAATTTATTAAGCATTTACTGTGTACCAGGCACAATGCTAAGCACTGGGGACACAAAGGGAAAGCAAAAATTCTTCAGTGGATTTCCTGGGGTTGATATCACAGTACACAGAGTGCTGGACTTGGAGTCACAAAGACCTGGGTTTGAATGTTACCTCACACACTTAATAGCTATGTGACTCTAGATGACTCTAGCACTATATAAATGTTATTATAGTTATTATTGTTTTACTGTTAAGAAGCAGCATGGATTAGAGGACAGCACTCTGGACTTGGAACTTAAGAAGACCTGAGTTGAAGTCCCATTTTTGACACTAACTAGCTATGTGACCATAGGCAGATCACTTAAATGCTTTGAGCCTCAGTTTCCTTATCTGTCAGATGGGGATAATAATACTTCTATTACTTACTTCTCATAGTTGTTGCGAAGCTCAAATGAGATAATTTGTATAAAGCACTTTGTGACCCTTTAAGGAGATCTATGAATGTCAGTTATTATTAGATATTATAGGCTCTTAGGATTTAAAGCTGGAAAGAGCCCAAGCAATCAATTATTCTAACCCATCATTTTTTAGCTAGGGAAAATGAAAAGCCAGAGAGGTGAAATAATTTGTTCAAGGTAACACAGGTAGTAGTAAATGTTGAAACTGAAATTCAAACCAAGCCTTCTAACTTCAAATCCAATCTTTTCCCATTACACTATACTTTATGGGAATACCCCACATTGCTTCTCAACCTTTAAATTTTTTATCAAGAATCCATTATTAGTAGACTTATTTGTCTACTAATGCTCTAGAGAGTCATTTGTTTGGCTCAGATTTCTTTAAGAAATTATTTATTTGCAAGTTTGAGAATTCCTGAAGACCTTGTTAGTTTATAATTAAAAAAAAAGCAAATTGTCCTTTAGAATTCCAGAGAAGTGGCTAATAAGACCAAAGGATGTGAAACAAATCTGAAATGAGAACAGATGCCTGTATGAGAATTCATTGTCAAACTACTGTTATCTTTTGATTCTCTGATAGTGTACCGGATGCTTTTTCTACTCTCTATGGCAAATGTTGATACCTGATTAACTTTATGAACAAGTGAGAGAATTTGGGATGTCTCTCCTAGATATTAGTCAATATATTGTCAGGGAATGCAAATATTTTTTAATATCAATGTATGCAAAACAGAATTAGGAATAGTATGTATATTTTATAATACAGAATATATGTACACATAGATATTTTCCATTTACATGTAGATATGTATATACAAACATACAAATGTATATACATACAGATTGATAGCTACATGTGAACATGTATATTACATATACACATAGTCTTCATGTCTATCTATCTACCTATCAATCCACCAAAGGTAAATTAAAAAGCAATCTTTTGTTTTGGATTATCCAGTTAATCTTTTCCCTATACTAGCCTGGCTAATAAAAAAATATATTAATTTGGATGAGTATAGTCAATATTCTCCTAGCACTCCAATGATTATTTCAATCTGGGAAAATATTGATTGTAAGAATTTCCAAAAGTCAACTTGACAAATATTTATTAAGCAGTGAGGTGCCAGAGAAAGGTCAATGACCTTATGGCTAGTAGATTTGAGTTCAAATCTAAGCTTCACCACTTATCAACCACTTGATTTTGAAAATGCTATTTAACCTCTTAGAAAGCAAGCTTCTTTGTCTGTAATAGGGAGACATCTACACTACCTATCACTTAAGGATGTTGCAAGTGTCAAATGGTATGAAGTATGTAAGGTGTTTGGTAAATCTTAAAGTGCTGTGTAAACCTAAATTCATAAGCTACAGGATATGTAGTATTGTGCTCTGTACTAGAAGCACAGAAATTTAAATGAGAGGGCCTATCTCCTCATCATGTTTTTTTGAAAGCAAGGTTTTTCTGAAAGGTAAAAAATGTCAGGGCACGTGTCTCAACTTTCAATTCTGAAAACCGCACCTACTGTAGACCTTTATAGTCAGTGAGTGAGAACATTGTGCTTAATGAATATATCCCAGCGGTAAAAAAAAAAAATACCCAAAAAGTCAACAAATACTCTCTGAAGAATGGCTACTTTATGTCACCTCATAATACTCTCCTCACAATCCATGCCTAACCTTCTGAGTGTTCACAACCGCTCTGTCCTCTGGGAAAATGTGAGTAGGGAATGAGTTATCTTTTCGTAATCTCACAAACATCTTTGAGTTCTATACTTAAGAGATTAGAGTCCTACAATGCTGGCCTCTTCACTTAGAAACTTTCTTTTCTCCCTAAGGAAAACTTTGCTTTTTTCATTAAAACTCAGATAACCTCCTATTTTCATCATGGAAGACTTCCTTCTAAAGGGAATGACAGTAATAAGCAGTATCCTAATTCGCCTCAATCTTTTCACTCTCATACACCACAAATAACTTCATTTTCTATCATCCAGCACAGACGCCAATTGGGCTATTTCTCTATTCCAGACACAATTCCCTCCTGAGATTTTCATCAATAAATAAAGAGACATGCTGCTACCACAGCTGCTCGACACCTACCAAACCCCTCATTAACTTGTGGGCTAAAAAATGAGAAAATAAAGATATTTTAGCTGCCTTATTGAAAGTCTGTTCACAGAACTATTCTTTGCAGCTTAGTTTCCCATGTTAAAGAACCACTTAAATAAGAGGAGAAGGTTCTTTCTTTAGTAACCTGTCTCTATATGTTTGTTTGTTTGTTTGTTTTAAAAAAAACAGCAAATGATCTTAAGAGGGTTCTTTTAATAACTTTAAAATTCCCTTCATACTTTGTATTTCATATTGGAAAAAGAAAACAATTCATAAGATAATGCTTTTACATGTTCTGTAGAGCTCTTTAAGCTGAATACCACTTTAAAAACTAAAATGCAAGGGATGGCTGGTCCAGACCATTTGCCTTCCCATGCCATAATTTCTTGAAGTATCCAAGACCATTACTTGGTTTGCATATTCTCCCTTCATCAAAATTACAACTCCCTTCCCTACCCTCCTTAAAATCTTTCAACACTTTGACAACCAAATAGCTATGTGAAGGCATGCCTATAGCTTCACGGTTCTTTCTAATTTCATATATATCAACCTACATTAGTTTAGTGTTGGAAAGGCCCTTAGAGATCACCTAGCCTAATACTTCTATTTTTTAGATGAGGAAATTTCACCCTAAAGAGGAAAGATAGTTGCCTACAAGCAAGTGGTAAAACCAGAACTAGAATATAGGCAGGTAGGTGGCACAATGGATAAAGTGGTAGACCTGTAGTTAAGGGTACCTGTGTCCAAATCCTGCCTCAAATACTTGCTATGTGACCCTGGGTATATCACTTTAACCTCTCTTGACTTAGTTTATTCCTATGTAAGGTGGGGACAATAATAGCACCTACTTCCCGGGGGTTTTGTGAGCATAAAATGATCTAATGCACATAAAGTGCTTTGCAAACCTTAAAGTGTTATTTGCTAGCTATGATGATGATGATGATGATATCTCCAGACTCCTAAGTTCAATGCACTTTACACTAGCCCCACAATGCCTCCTGTCTTACCACCATCAAGATGAAAGGAAGTTTGAAGTAATTTTGGCAATTCTGTTGTAATTCTTTCATAACCTTCTACAGAATACATATATGTGTATATGTACATATATATTTGTGTGTATGTGTATATATGTCTATATACATTACTCCACTAGGAAATATATATGTAGATATATAGATAAAGATTAATGTATGTGAGACTATAGCTTTAAATGAGGTTTATAAAAAAATGGAAATGTTTCAAGATTGTTTCTGATTAACAGAACTATTTTTAATCTGTTTATTTCAGATTCAGTTTCCAGCAGTACTATCATTGACAGCTCCAAGTATACAAGATGCACCTGTGCCCCAAGTCCTTGATTATTTAGACAGCTATTACAGTGTGACTGATCAATAATTCCCTCTCTGGTAAATCCCTTAATGTGGATCAAGTTATAATACGCACTTTACAACCAGTTCTAAAATATGCATTTTTACATGTTAGCACATGCTTCAGCAGCTCTACCAATCACAAAGGACAGTCTCAGCACTGAAGGAGTATCTTGGGTCAATGACTTGTCATAGTTTATATGAAGGGTATCTAGAACTTATGAGTGGCCCTGATTTGACATCTCCAGAGACAGAAGGCCTTTATTTATCCACAAAGGTTCATATATGCTACAGTAATATAAACTCTTTAGTGGCCTCATGCTTATAGCTCCTCTGCCATATTTAGAACTTTGTCTAAGAACTCAAGGTTTGGTTAGGTTGGAACATTTCTGGTCTTACTCTTTAAATGGTCAATCAAGCTGCTAATGACATCCATCATGTCATAGAATTGTATATGGAGCTGACAAATGTATCACTATCAGTCAAATGAGAGGACTGCAGATCACCTCTGGTAAGGGAAATGTTCACACAGCTCAATGATTGGCTGCTAGAGCAAACACTCTGTATCTTATTTTACGGCCTTGGAGAATTCTTCCAGGTACATATTTGGGAAGGAAGGTTCACTCCTTTTATTGATTCACAGGGATATAATACTCTTCTCAGAAAGCAAGAAAATCTAGGTGTGACATAGGTCATCAAAGTATTTGGGGCTCACATAAAGAAATAAGGCATATTCCTAAGTCTGCTTGGAGGCATGAAAAGGCAGCAAAGGAACAGTGAGTGCCTTTATACACACTAATATTAAAGCACAACGAATGAAAAACGAGTGACTTTTTGCCTTAATTTTGAATTTCTTGGTGCAAGCCAAACCCTTAATGTTATTTTAATGGAAGTTTTGTCCGTGAGATATTTCCTTAAGTGGATGCTGTTACAGTGGTAGGACAGCATGCCATCACATTTTTATAATTTATAATATCACTTAGAAGTATAAGAACAAACACATTAACTATCTGACTGCTACAAGATGGTCATTGTTCCCCTTTGCCTACATGGGGGACAACATTTCTCCTTGATAAACCAAACTCAGTAAGATTTCTTTTACATTGTGATGTCTGTGGTACTGAGCAAACCCATCTATTTGGACAATAACATGTAGCAAAAGAAACCATCCCAGAAAAACCAGTCATTATGATATTTTTATTTTACTACTGAATCAGTAATTTTTTTCTTACCATCCTTGCACTCTTCTCATATGATTCACAATGACTTCAACAAAAACTAGGAGAGGGATGAACCCATTAAGAAGCAGTTACTATAATGCTGGACTCAGCTAATAATACCCTTATTTTTCATTGTTATGATCTTACGGTTTATGAATGACAATCTACTCATTACCTATCACTATAAATATTTTTATTTGTAAATGAAAATATGCATCAATAAACAAAACATGCTGGAAGTTTGGGTAATATTTACAGTCTATGAAAGGATATAATAGCTTTTTTTTTCTCCCCATCAGGCCTATATATTGGGAACCTGGATGGACCATTATTTTTAGCTGCAAAAAAATGCATGTATATTTCCTATCCTTTCTGCTGCTTTTAACTGTTGTGTCTGTTGTCTGGAATCATAACGAACCTGCATCACTAATTTTTTCCACTGAAAAATAGTCTTCCAATCTATTAATATTCTTTCAAGCAGATTATCCTTGACCCAGGACATGGATGAGAATGCTATGTATGTTTTTTAATTTTTCCTATAATAGTATAAAATGTTTTTTTATGAATTATGACCATTTTTACAACCAGTTAAGCATAATTCATTGAATATTGACTTTCAAGGTTATTTTGAAATTTTTCTCCAGACCTATTTCTTCCTCCATGGATAACGTAATATAAGAAGCATAAGTGCCAGCATACCATAGGTTTTAGCCATCTTGGTACCATAATCTTAATTTGTCTGCATTCACAGATGACCTGCACAAAAGAAATGAAGCCAATGGGGACTTTAATGAAAAGGCAAATCCTACTCACATGGGTGCATTTGTCTTACTGCTTTGGGCTAAAGTCCTTAAAAGTAGGAACAACCACCTTTAAGTCACTAGCTTTAAAATAATTCATAAGGACTTCTAAAGCAAGAAGGGGAAGAAGACGGTGATATACAGACAAGATATAGAGACAAGAGGATGTATTTGCATAGAAGTTAGATATGAGAACAGCCAGGGGACCCAGGGCAAGTGTGACTTTCCTACTTCATCCATCCATCCATCCATCCATCCATCCTTCTGTACATATATACATACATTTACTAATTCCTCCATCATGCATTCATTCAGCAAACATTTGTTGAGTCATATTTTGCATAAATCACTGTGCTAGGTACTTTGTGAAATTCAAAGAAGAAAAAAACCAGCATGCCGTCTCTCAAGAAGATTACAATCCTTACTTTCACACTGACCCCCACTTTTTACTTTTCATCAGACTTATTCTCCCTTCTTATCCAATCACCATGACTTTACCATCAGAGAAATCCTATTCAAATCTTGCATGTGACACTTACTAGAGGTGTGACCATGAACAATTCAATTAACCTCTCTCAGGTGAAGTTCAGGCAGTATTTAAAGATTATACATTATAGATGAGTTTTGATATATTGTAAGGAAGTTCCTGCACTGCAAAAAAAAATCAGTTTCTTGATGAATTGATACAACATACTGACTCTTCAAATTGTTTTTTTACCAGACTGTCTTTGCTTATAAAACAATAATGCCCAATTTTGGCTTTGAAAGGTTCTAAGTATCTCTTGGAGAGCTGTCGTCAATTTGTCCAAAAATATCTCAAAGTAAATTTTAATTCATTTTAATTTTCAAAGTAGACATATGCTTCACAACACTTTTAAGATGAGGAAGCATACAAAATAATTAACAAAGAATGTTACTATTTCCAAGCTTCAAAAACATTGGTAATTATTGCCCTAAAGAGGATTGGAGTTAGCAGTCAAATCTGACCATTTTGAAAAGTGATAGATTGGTTTACACACAGAAAGATACAGGAAATGACTACCTAAATATATGCTACCCTCTCTGCCTATGTTTATATTGTCTGCATCAGCATTTTTAATTAGGAATTTCAATGAAGATATTACTAAGAAGTCATCAAGGAGTTTGAGCAATAGTTATTTTCTCTAAGCTTAGTAAATTTTATACGCTACAATAGTGAGGCTAAACTGGCCTAACTCTTCTTAGGGAAACACAAACTCTAGCATTTGACATGCTTTAAAACCTTGAAATCTATTTTATTTTGTGATGTTAGCACAAGAGTCTCTGAGTTTTAAGGACTGAGTTGCTTTATAGCTAAAATCCATATACTTTACCTTTTGTTCAGATTAGTTTTGAAACTATTTTTCATTTATATCACTAATAAGTTGTGTTTTTTTTGAGGGATCAAACAATAGTAGATTCACTCTTACTACCCTTATTTGATGCAACATCTTGGTACAAATGACTGAGCTGGCACAAAATTTCATCTTTGCCTTCTTAGTGATTCCTCTTTTGGTTCATAATACATGCCTATACCAAAGTGTGATGAAACTGTGTATGTTGTAGGAGCAAATGAAAGCCTCTTTTTTATGGAATGGGAGGCAGATACTAGGAGGTTTTCCTACCATTTTTGTTATATTACTTCCATTATGCTTTCAAAATGAAATTTCATGTTATAAAATTATAATGACCTAGCTTGGCCCCCAGAAAGAGACAAGAGAATACACCCCCCTTTCTTTTATGCAGAGGTAGAATTATGGATGTAAAATCTTATGTGTAATATAGGACTTAGTGGGCATGTTGGTTTCTTTTGATGAATTCAAATACATTTTTTATTTTTTTTTTACAAAGGATCAATTTCAGGGAGGGGGAAAGAGGAATATATTGAGAAATGGCAGTGGTGTAAAACCAAAAGATACCATAAATATTTTAAAATTATATTTCAATGACAGCAACCTTTTCCCCTTGCAACTGAATGCCTTTGCACTATCTCATTACTATAAAGTTTACTTTCTTGTATTTTAGTCATTTTGCTTCTGTTAGGGCCCTGGGAGGGGTCTCTAAAAGCCAAGTAAAAGTACAATAGCAGCGGTGATATACAACGAAAATGATAAGAGAGCAACTGATCTAAATGAAAAAAAAAACAACCAACTAAAAACACCCTTTGTTACCAAAAAGTGTCAATAGGAATTCATCACTAAAGACTCAGTAAAAATCTCTGAAAACAATGAACAATGTGAACAGAGGGGATAAAAAGGAAAAGAAAGGGGAAAGGATTATAAGAAAAACTTTAAAAAAGGGACTCTAAAAAAATAGCTAGCGGTATAATGATTAGAATGCTGGATCTGGAGGCAGAAAGACATGCATCCAAATCCCACCCAACACACTTATAAATTATGTGTCCCTTTATCTCTCTCAGACTCATTTTCCTCACCTATAAAATGGGGACAATAACACTACCTCATAATTATGAAAATCAAGGAGATAATATATGCAAAAGGCTTTGAAAATCTTAAGGCACTATAAAATAAAATCATTTTTTTCTGCCTAACACATTTAAGACATGATCCATCTTTCACTTTTAAAAGATGGCTAATTTTAAAAAATGAATATTACATGAAATGCTTCAAAATTATATTTGACAAACAAATTTGGGAATTTCTACTCTAGCAACTGGTCTCATCAAGGCTGTGAAAGATAATTTACACTCTAAGACATTCACAATTTAATAAGGGATTTCTGAGAATGGGATCAAGGAGCATGAATGGCTGCCTTCTAATTAAAGGGGCTGATGTGAACTCTGCCAGTCCCACGAACTTTCTGAACTCAATGCTCCATATGTATATGAGTAGGAATGCTCACTCAGGATTCTCCCCAGGATGCTGCAGAAATGAACATTTTTTAAAAATCTTAAAAGATGAAAAGTGTTACATGAACTGACTTGGCATTCAGCTGGGTATTTATTTTTGCCCATCCAATGTATGTGCGTGTGTGTATGTGTCTATGGGGATGTATGCATATTTTGTTTGGGATTTTTTTTTGCTAAAGTGTGTGGGTGTATATGTGTGTGAATTCACATGCATATGCCCCAAATAATCAAATGCCAAGCCATGATCATAAAATGTTTCTCCTTCTTTCAAAAGCAAACTAAAAAGACATTTGACTTTCAGTCCTTCATGTGAATGAAGGTCCCATAAAGAAACAGATTATGAGGGTAAGGAGCCCTATACCTATAGAAAGCTCTAGTTCTGATATAGTCCAGTTTTGGCAAACAGTCATATAATCAATTGATCTCCGTTCCCTTCAGATATTTCAAGGAGACAGAGATAAGAGAACAGTTGGCGTACAAGCCATATGTGTCACAGTAGGATAAAAAAATCTTTTAACTACTTTGATAACTGGGTGGTAAATTAACCTAGATACTTCATTTATTCCCTATCTGCTAACTCTATGAGATATTATTCTGTGCTCCAGCTGTTTGAGATAGATCTTTCAACATAGTCCCATATAATCAGATCTATCTATCACACTGTTCACCAGTGGACTTGATCTAGAGTGATTGGAAGTGACTTAAGCATAATCACCAATGAAAAAATAATCAAATATCCTTGATGTATCTACAATTTCATCAATGTGTAGGTTTCCTCCAATGATGAAGACTGAATCCCACCCGATGCCAGTTTATTCTGTACTACCCTAACATGTTGGGGACCATCATTTTTCCTTACAAGGATGCTAATGCATTAATTTTTAAACTGGGTCTACCAGTTTAAAACAACAACAAAAACAACAATCCTATTCCCCATGAAAGGAAATAAAGTTAACTTAGTGTCCTGGTAATATTGAATATTGAGCCATAATGGAATAAAATCAGGTAAAGGGTAATTTCAGCTGATATCAGGGAAAAAGTATCCAGTGAGATCTTATTAGACAGTGAAATTTTCTCACAAGGGGAATGATGAAAGTGCCAAGATTTGAGTCATTTAAAATTGAACTGGGCCAGCTACTGAAGAATTTCACTGTGGGGAACTGTCCCTCAATGGTCTTCTGAAACCGTTTTGAATTGCTTGATGGAGGAAAGAATTTTTAATTTTTCTAACTTTTTTTCTATAGGGAGCAAGTTGAGGGATCAAAGAATCACTGGTTCAGTTTTTCATAGCATGATAGAACTGAAAAAGATTATTGAGATAAGGTCTAGAGAGATAAGGTTGCCTAGTTAATCAGTGGCAGAGAGTTGGGGTAAGAACTCAATTATCTCAATTCCTATTCAAATTCTCTTACCTGTTATTCCATTATGGCTCATTATATTTTGTCAGATCACCTAATTCCTTTCCTTCCTAGATGCCCACATCCTTCATATACAGTTCTGTGCCAAGGTATCACATCCTCCTCAATAATCATACCTCAGCATGCAGAGTGTAAAATTACCTGTTACTGGAAATGAAGAGCCTGGCAATATCTGGACCCCAAAATGAAAGTCTGAGATGAAAACAAGTCTTCAATATTCACTTTTCAAATCTGCAATGTCCATGTTGGTGATCCTTCCAAAATGTAATTCCTAGAACTCCCCAACCCCAAAGAGTTTTATCTCACAGTTTTCCTGTCTACCAGCACAGTTGTACTATGGACCTTAAATAGTTCTACAATTTCCAAATAAATGAAGTATACACATCAGCCTGATAGTCAATGTCTATGACAATTTGTTTCCAACTGGGGAAGTGAGAGTAATGTAATGGAAAGACTATTCATTTGGGAAGCAGGAGACAGGAGTTTAAAAGTCGTGGTTCTAAGACAATTCCAAAAGACTTCTGATGGAAAATGCTATTTTCTTTCCAGAGAAAGAACTATGGAGTCTGAATGCAGATTGAAGCAAATTATTTACACTTTGTTTTGTGTTTTTTCTTTCATATGGCTTTTCCCTTTTATTCTGATTCTTCTTCACAATATGACTAACATGGAAATATGTTTAACATGATTATACATATATAACCTATATCAATCAGATTGTCTTGGGGAGGGAGAAAAATTTGGAATTCAAAAATCTTACAAAAATGAATGTTAAAACTATCTTTACATGTAGTTGGAAAAAAATATTATTAAGTGCAAAAAAAAAGGTCATGTTTCTGCTACTTACTAACAACATGAACTTGAGAAACTCCTTAACCTCTTTAGTCCTGTTTTCTCATTTGTAAAATGAGGAGGTAGTCACAATTTCAGAAGACTAATGATGAAACATAATGCCCATCTCCTGATAGGGAGGTGATAAACTCAGAGTGCTGATTGAGATTATTTGTGGGGATATGGCCAATTGGGGAATTTGCTTTGTTCAAGTATATGTGTTTGTAACAACCTTGCTTTCTCAATGGGGGGTGGGAAGGGGAGGTGGGTGGGAAAGAATGCAGATTTTTTTAAAATAAAATTAAAAATGAGAAGGTTGGACTAGAGGAGCTTTAAGTCCCTGCCATCTCTGGCCATCTGTGACCTCATTGCATGGTATTCCCATTCATGTGTCCTATGCCCCATCTGAACTGGTCTCTTCAACATTTACCAGACATGCTGAGCTCTTTTCATCCTCTGTGACTTTACTCATGATTCCCTCTTTGCATAACGCTCTTCCAATCCCATTTAATATCAGCCTGTTGAAATCCAACCTGTCTTTCAAGCCCCATTTCAAATGCTGCTTCCTACATGAAACACTGGTTTTTCCTACCACACGTTAGTTTCCTTTTTTCCCTCTGAATTCCCATTTTTTGTGTTTGACACAATCACGTTTTATCTTGTAGAATAGTTATATATGGACACTCTATCTCTCATGTACATTAAAAATCTCTGCTTTCTGGAGGGCAGGGACAATATTTTATCTATTTTTTTCAAACCCCAATAGCACCCAGTAACATCGGTACATAGCAGATGATCAATATTTTTTAAATGAATGAATCTTCACAGTCTTCCTTCCATAGTTTCATAATATTTAAAGCTGGACATAATGAAAATAGCTAGCATTTATTTATAGAGTACTTTAAGGTTTACAGTATTGCACATATGTCATCTTCATAGACAAACAGATTCTTGGAGCCCATATGAAACCAGGAGAGACACTGTAATGGGGTTTGGGTGTGGGAGGAGGGGTGATGTGTGTGTGTGTGTGTGTGTGTGTGTGTGTGTGTGTGAACTCCACAAAGAAATAAAGGATTTTTAGGCCTTACAGAAATGGAGTAGGGAGTAGCTTGGACCATGTGTTCCCTATACTTATCTCACCAGCCCTGTACTCCAAGTTTGTGCTCACTATTCCCACAGAGGCTATGCATATTTGTGTGATAATGCTCTCCAGGTTTATGGGGAGAGAATGTTTCATAGTTACTATTATTCTGTTATTACTTTGCCAGCTTAGTAATTACCTTTGCTTTGAGGCACTTGTATCTACTGGCTGACTCTAACAGGTAAGCACACCAGTGAGGGCTCATTAGCAGTAGTGCTAAGGTATAGTCAGACAGGCTTACCACTTGAACCTCAAGATCTTCTAAGGACCCAACCCATAAGTGCAATTTCAAGATAGAAAAGTAGGCCAGAGTGAATGCTACACACCTATACATTAGAAACTGTTCTGGCCTAAAATATAAGTGAAGAAGGAATAAGAATTTGGACTTATCCATTTTGAAAGTAGCAAAGAAGCCTTAATTCATATTAAGTATTTTGAAGAGGAAAAGTACAATCCATCTAAATTGAACGACTGTGGCACTAAATATTGTGGCCCTCTGTAGTTTTAGTTTCAATTTTAAAATAAAATCCAACAAACTGGAAGGAGATTATTTGCAAATGTCTCAAGTTCAGACAGATCAGAAACAGCCTATGTGACCTAAACTAAGAATTATAATTCATAAGTAATTACAAAAGATGAGGGCTATCTAAATTAATAAAACTCAGAGAACCTAATTAATTCAAATCTTATTATATTATAAAACAGCTAGCCTTTATATAATGTCTTAAAGTTTGCAGAATGCTTTACAAATATTATGTCGCTTTATTCTCACCACAACCTTGAAGGGTTGGTTCTATTATTATTAAATTATCCCCTTTTTACAGATGAGGAAACTGAGGTACAGAGAGGTTAAAGTGACTTGCCCAGGGTCACAGAGCTAGTAAATATCTGAGGATAGATTTAAACTTAGGTCTTTTTGATTTTACGTCCAGTGTTCTGTCTACTGAACCATCTAGCTACCTACAGACATACCCCCAATATCACAACTAGTACTATTAATTAGTTTAGTTAAAATACAAAGATAGGCAAAACTATTATACAGAGTAGTTAGTTTCACAATAACAGGGTTATGAATGAGTTAACTAAATAAAGCTATAGGGGAATTCTGCGATATGACAGCAGAATGTGGTTATAATTTATTATTGAGTTTCTTGATGGAGAATGTTACTTGGGACCATGTTATACAGGTTGTGTTTATATTAAATATGCTCATATCAAGTCTTTTAAGATACAATAACTTCATCAAGCAACTGATTTGTGCTTGTTGTCCAGTTAGGGGCAGGTAGGTGGCACAGTGGATAGGTTGCCACTCCTGGAGTAAGGAAGACTCACCTCCCTGAGTTCAAATCCAGCCTCAGATACTTACTAGCTGTGTGACCCTGGGCAAGGAACTGAAGCCTGTTTGCTTCAGTTTTCTCATTTGTAAAATGAGTTGGAGAAGGAAATGGTAAACCACTCCAGTATCTCTGCCAAGAAAACCCCAAATGGGGTCATGTAAGGTCGGACACGACTGAAAAATGACTGAAAATAAAAATAACAAAATAATACATGTCAGACTCAAATAGAGCATTTTAGTTGAAGTTCATGCATTGTTTGAATTTGTATTCTTAATCTTTACTTCCCCTTGTGTCTTTTCCTCATAGAAATTGAAATTTTTGATTTGGGGCTAAATATTGTCACTTCTAGGTAACAATAGTAAGGATAACTACTACTACTACTACTACTACTACTACTACTACTACTATTATCAATCTCTAAACTATGTGGAATAAAGAGCTTTATAAAATAAAGACACCTTGCGGAGAAGATTAAAATCATGTGGGAGCACAATTGTCCGAGGGCCCATTTTTATCTGATCTCTATATAACAAGGTAAGGATGAAATGATGATTATGGTAACAACAATAATAATTAAAAAAAATTAAGTCCATAAGGCTTCCTTTTTGTTGTTGTTGTTGCTGTTGTTTGCCTTCATTGGCAAGTGTCTACTTTTTTTGTATTCCTATTGGCCCCCATCTTGCCCTCCCCCCCAAATAATGGCTTGACATTTGAGAATTTATTACAGAATTATTATAAATCACCATCACATTGTATTGGGCTTTATTCAGAAAATCTAAATCATAAGCTTCACAACTAGGATAATCAAGTTTTCAATCTAGTTGCAACTCAGGAGATTAGAAGATTGGCGGTGCATTACTCTAAAAATCAAATCTGATTAATGTATAATTGCCTCAGAATGCACAGGTATTAATTAGGTATATTTTCTATGAGTCATAAATAGCTATTACTGAAAAACCAAAAATAATTTTAAAATTAGCATAAAGGGAACTATAATCATGAATAATAAGTGATAGTCATAATTGAATGGACCTTGTGAAAATAATAAAAAATGGTTATTACATTAATTTTGGTATATAAATACCTCCTAATAGAGGATTTGAATATGATTCAAGACAATTTAAAGATAACTTACTCATTTACTGACAACTATTCATATGTATTTTCACAGGTGTCACCATCATGAATTAAATTCTTAATTTCTCTTGTACAATGTCTTTATAGTAGAGCCAGTAACTGATAATTTACTGGATGAAAAAGGTTTTAAAAAGCACAACCAAAGACATTGCTTTGGTCACCATTCATACACTAATCACACTTTTTATTTCTCAAATGACTTTCTGTATGTACCATTAGTAGCTTTGCTATAAAAACAATGATATATGATTAATGCTTTTTACTATAGCCCAGAAGGAGGGCATGTTTTTCTTGGATTCCCTCCTGTCAATAATTTGAGACTCAGCAGCTGAGAAAGGGAGACAGGGGCTGCTCCTTTATATGGGAAGATTTCCATTCACCTTTCACCCCAGTTGGACTGCCTAGAGCTACTTAGAGTATTGGTATATGTCATTCAGTAGGTGCAAGAGCGGGAAACCTGCTGTCTCGAGGCCACATGTGTCCCTCTAGGTCCTCAAGTTTGGCCTTTGACTGAATCGAAACTTCACAAAACAAATCCCTTTAATAAAAGGATTTGTTCTGTAAAACTTGGACTTAGTCAAAAGGCTGCACCGAAGAACCTAGAAGGCCACATGTGGCCTTGAGGCCACAGGTTCCCCACCACTGAGTTAGAGGCTATGCTAGGTCTTGTAAGCATAGTAGTACAGGAAGAGAAAAAATGGGTGAAGGGGGAGCATTGAGGCTGAGGGTGTGAGACAACGTGAGAGCAGAAACAAGAGGTATAGACAAATGGTTCCAGTGACGCTCCCTGGGGATTGTGAGCTGAGGAGTACAATTTACATCTGAGGCAGTGTTTCAGAGTAAACTGACTGGTAAAAGTGACGGTGGGGTTAGTACAGAAGATGGTAGCCCTTGCTACCTCTGGATTAGCTAAAAAAAAACCCTACCCCTGTATGATTGTTGAAGTATGAGCACCAGAACAGGGCTTGTGACATGATTGCTAGTGCATCCTACAATGTACCTCAGGATGGAGAAAGCAGTGATGAAGGGTGAGAAGATTAGATTGTTTTTCTAATACAACCTCAGCTTTAAGCAGCTAAGATTGCTGCTGGATTTCTGATTCTGAAGGCAACTGTCTGGGAGGTGGGAATAGAGGACCTAACACCTCCGAGACACTTCAGTTACTATAATATTAAGATAACCTCATCATGAAATCGCTTTTCTCAAAAGATAATCACACTGTATGGACTCTGAGCACAATGTGAGATGAGACAGCATTCAGGATTTGCATATACTGTTAAATAGTTTTATTCTGAAACAATGTTGACTTTATGTTCAACATTTTAGGCTTTCCTACCTGATGGCATATGAGGAAAGCATAATAGAAAAGAATGATCAATGGTCTACAATTTGTATCTTAAAATAAAGGCATTCACCCCATTGGGTAGACAGTTAAAGCCCTGCATCAACATCTTACTAATCAGCATGACTTGCTATGCAATTTCTGTATTAGAAAACAATAAATCGGGTAATCTACTTAGGATTCCTAGTACAACAACAAATGACATATGACAACTATATAATCACAGGTATCTATTTTCATATATATTGAAATTTGCAAAGTCTCTTCTGCTTGTAAGCCCTGAATAAAGCTTTTATTATGCACTAAATGCATGGTGAACTGACAATATAATGAAGATTAGAGTTCAGAATGAATACAAACCATCAGTAGTTGCTCTGTGGGCAGGCTGGGGAAATTATCTTATACACACATACGTATGTAAATGTATATCTATGCATATATCTATCACTTTCACCTCTAACCACCAAATAGCTCCTAGTCAGTCAGCTATGCTTACTTTGATACATACTAATTTTATCTAACAAGAGCATGGAAGGGAAAGCAAGGGCAGATGATTCCTGCTTTCTGGTCCTTTAATAAATATTGTCTCCAGCAATGGAAAGAGCATGATTCGATTAAACTGCTTAGAAGTCAGAAGTCTGCTGTAGAATATCTATAGTCCGTTTATCATTTAGTCATTTCAGTCATGGTTGATTTTGTGACCCCGTTTGGAGGTTTCCTGGCAAAAATACTGGAATGGTTTACTATTTCCTTCTTCAGCTCATTTTACAGATGAAGAAACTGAGGCAAATTGAGTTAACTGACTTTCCCAGGGTCTGAGGTCACATCTGAACTCAGATCTTCCTGACTTCAGGCCCAGAACTCTATTCACTGCACCGCCTAGCTGCCCCATGGTCCATGTATAGAAGGAAATCAATTAAGAAAAAAGAAGATAGCCTATAAAGTTTTCACTAACCAGAAGAAACATTTTTCAGCCCTGGCAAACTTCTAATAGGAATGCTATTCTTGGGATGCAATTTGCAAATTAACTCTATCAATAAATTCATGACTCCTATTTTCACTGTCAGAAACTGTGGTTTTGTACCCTTAAGTAAAAAGTTTATACTTACTTCATCCTTCACTTGTGCTGCTAGACTACTCATGACACTTTGTGTATGAGATGGCTCCAAGAAAGCTGGCCTAAATGCTGCAAAGAGCCTCAGACACAGTCCAAGCAAAGCCAGGACAGGGTGCAATTGTTTGCCAAATTGAACAAGAGTAGCATAGAAAAGCTTGACAATATCTGGCTTTGGAACAGAAGAATAATTAATATATCTGAAAATTCTGCTCTAGCTAAAAAAGAAAACATTTGAAATTGGTTTCAGTGCCTCAGACAGGAAAGGGACCATAACCTTCCTTGGGTGATACACCAACTTCACATTCGGTTCCTCACTTACACATGGAAGTAGAGAAGGGATGTGGTTCTCCTTTGGATAGGTGTGAGATAAGAACATACCACATTCCACAAAATTTGGGGATGTTCTCTAATCTGTGATCACACAGGAAATGGACAGATTCTGAGAATGGACAGTATGAAATGGGGAAGGAATGTAGCCTCACCTTTTCCTTGCACACCTATGTCTATTTTTATTTTTTCCTACTGATCTCGAAAATAAAAATGTCTTAAGGCAGGGTCTCTTATCTTAGGGTTCTTTGACCCTTGGGGATCAATTTCAGGGGGTCCATGAATGTAGATAGGTAAGAAAAATCTATGTTCTTATTTTCACTAATCTCTAACTGAAATTTAGCATTTTCTTCAATTATGAATTAAACACATTATTCTGAGGTATCTGTAGACTTTACTAGACTGCCAAGGAGGGACATGACACACAAAAAAAGGTTAAGAGCATCTAACCTAGTGGATAAACTTAAAGTAATTGGCAGCTCAAACCTTAATTAGGCAGCTAGGTGGTACAGCAGATTTGTAATCAGGAAGATTTGAGTTTGAATTCTACCTCAATACTTACTGTCAAACCTTAGGCAAATCAATTAACTTTTCTTAGCTTCAGTTTCCACATCTGTAAAATGAGGATAGTAATAACACCCACTTCACAGGGCTGTTTTGAGGAACAAATGTAATAATATTTGCAAAACACTTTGCAAACCTTAAAATGTTATTTAAATGCTAGCTATGATTATTATCAAGAACACTTTAGCAGGAATTAGTATGTGTTTCCCAACCAAAACTATGCAACAGACCAGTGCAATACTGGAATTATCTTTTATTGAGCAATCTTCCCATCTCCCTTTGGCATTGATCCTCTCTGTAGCTCTGGGGATAGGGAATAGGAGCTTATCCGAAGAAAGAAACTGGGGGTTTCCATAATAGGATGCAAAGAGGAGCCATTGGGATTTCAACTTTGTAGGTTGTGGAAACAAGGGCTTTTTCTGGTGAAAGGGATGAGAAAAATAATTAGGTCTACAGTAGGGACAACCTGGATTATTTCATAGCTAGTTTTAAAAAGGTAAAATAGAAAGAGTATTAGGTGAGGAGACAGGAGGCCTGGTTTCTAGTCCTAGCTCATCTGCTAATGAAATATGTGGCCCAAAGCTCTTAATTTCTCTGATTCATCAGTTTCCTTTATCTGTTGCTTGAGTTTGGCTACAAAGCTGTGTCCTTTTCAATAGCTTGAATGGATGGCACTACCAGAAGAAAGATAATGAACTTAGGAAAGTATAGATATCTTCAGCCAAACTGTTTACTCAACTGAAAAATGAAAATAACTGTTATACTCCCTGAATATCTAACAGATCACATAAGGAATGCATATAAAATGTGTTTTGAAAACATTTAAATAATGATAACAGATAACATTTATATAGAGCTTTAAGGCTTGGAAAGTGCATTCCATATATATCTTCTAATACCCAATGGTTTACAAAGTACTTTCCTTGCAAAAACCTTGGAAGGCAGATGGTGTAAATATTATTATTCCCATTTTATAGAGGAGAAAACTGAAACTCAAAGTGATTAATTGACTAGTCCATGGATCATAAAGCTACTAAATGGCTGAGTCAGGATTTGAATAGAGGTGTTCAAGCGCCTAGTCCAGCACTCTATGCCCTTTGCAACACTGTCTCTAAAAGGCAGCTAGCTAGCTACAGTGTGCGACTTGAGAGTCTGCAAGACCTAAGTTCAAATCCTGCCCCAGTCCCTGACTATCATTGTGATTCATGGACAGGTCATCATAATTCTCTCAGGTTTAGTGTCCTTATCTGTAAAATAGGGATAATAATAGCACCTTCCCCACAAGGTTGGTAAATCATATGTGGAGACTGCTTTACAAATCTTGAAGTGCTATGTAAGTGATAGCTATTATAATTAAAATATAAGCCATTATTGCTACTAGGGTTATTTACCAAAGTACATCAGAACTATTATTGCATTCTTGTTTGGGCTTCCTCTGAAATCACCATTTTGTCCATTATCCTAAAAGGCAATAAACTTCGCTCTGCCATATGGCATTCTGAAAGGAAAATTCCACTAGGGAAGGCTTAGGAAAAGTATAATTGGTATGTTTCCTCTGGTTTCCCCGTTGCAATTCACATGACTTAAAGGCCTATGACAAATGAAACCAACAATCCTACTTGAGGGGAAAGGGCTTTTTGAAAATGGAAAACTTTAAGCATTTGAAATATCAAGTACATTTGTCTGTAAAGATTCCGAGTACAAAGGACCCAGTGGATGCTTCAATTAAATTTGATTAAGTCCAGAGTGAAGTGAACATTTATATTAATACTCAAATAGAATTTAATTACATAAATGAGCTTGGCCAGCTATTAGATCTTCAACAGCTAAAAATGTAAAGCATTTTCTGTCAAAATAAAAAGTTTGTAGGAGAAATGGAGGCTGTCTTCTGGTTAGGTACTTATATCTTTAAATGATTTCATTGATAATCTCCTTATCATTCTCCTTTTCGTGCTTTTAATACACACACATACACACACACACACACATATATATATATATTTACTGCATCAGATCACCTGATCAACTTGATCATATTCTTATACTCACTTTCCAGGTTTATAAAATGTTTTACTCACAATAAGCTTGTGAGATAGGTAGTACGGATATTATTACAACCACCTGACAACTAAGGAAACTGAGTCTCAGTGAAGTGACATGGCAAACTGATTTGTCCTTTTTAAATTTTTTAAATTTTTTTGTGATTTGTCCTTTTGGTCCTACCTCCTCGACATCTCTTATATCCATTCCTACTTTGAAATATCCTTTTAATTGGTCTCCCTAAATCCAGTCCCTGTCCTCTCCAATCCATCCTCCAAATAGCCACCAAATTCATATTCCTAAAACAATGGTTTTATCATGTCACTCCCATCTACTCAAGAAGATTTAATGGCTCCTAATTATCTATATGGCAAAATATAAACTCATCTATTTAGTATTTAAAATCCTTCAAAATTGGGCCCTAATTCATATTTTCAGACTAATGCCATCTTACTCCCTCTCATAATCTATATCATAGCCAAACTGGGCTACTTGCTTTTCCCAGGACATGATATTGTATCTTCCATCACCATGCTTTTGTATAGACATTCCCCCAAATCTGGAATATTCAACCTCTTTACCTCCATCCTTTGTAATTCCTAGCTCCCTTCAAGGCTCAGCTGACACTTCCTAGATTATTTCTGACCTCCTTAATTGTTAGTGCTCTTGAGCCCCTAAGTGACTACATCTAAATATCTATGTTTGTATCCATGTTCCTCCTCATCCCAACCTCAGGCAGAATAAAAGCCTCTTGAGAGCTTGGGCTATTTTATTTTTGTCTTTGTATCCTATCCATGAAGACTAGTACAGTACCTGGCACATAGTAGGTACTTAATCAGTGGTCATTGAATTGAATTGATGAAGTCCAAATAGTCAGTAACAGAACAGAGACTTCTGATTCTAAATCTAGTATCCTCTGGGCTATGTCCTTCTGTCTCTCTAATGTGAATTAAAAAAGAAAAAAAAAATGAAAGGCTGACCCAAATTGAAAGGAGTGGTTTTCAAATTGAATGGAGAAAAAGAATAGGTGTAACATTTAAAGTTGTGAACCTGAAATATTTCTAATCCAGATTCAGAATCTAGAATTTATTTTTGACTTATTATTTCAAAGAACCAACTCAAGAGATGATATTAGATCTTCTATAAAAACAGAATAAAGGAAATGTTGATTTGTCTGCCTCTCTTTATTAGATCCTTGTTTTCAAGGCATGATGTAAAATCCAACTGACTCATGAAGAAACAGCTCCACGCAGCTACAGAATTTCCAGAACAATGTTTAATATTGACTTGAATGATCGACTGAATGTTGTAGTGGAGAGGGTGCTGGACTTGCAGGTGGAAAAACTTGGATTCAAATTCCATTTCAGATATCTGCCAGATGTGTGACTCTGGGTAAATCACTTATCTTCTCTCAGACTCATTATCCTCTCCTATAAAATAAGTATTATAATAACACCTATCACATAGAGTTATGAGATAATAATTGCAAAGGGCTTGGAAAATCTTAAGGCACTACATAAATAATATCTCTTATTATTTTTTTCTGCCAAAGTGCTTAAAAGGTGATATAGCTTTATCTTAAAGAGGCAGCTATTTTTTAAAAAAGTGAATGTTGCTCCCTCAGTGTCCTCATATAGAAGATGAGGTAGTTGCACTGGATGACCTCTGAGTTTCGTTCCAGCTTGAAATCTATGAAGTTAAAGGGAAGAGAACAAGACTTTATGAAGTTATTAATTTATTAATGTTCCAGGAACTGTGCTAAGTACTTTTTGAAGGTTGTCTTATTTGATCCTCACAACAACTCTATGAAATATTTGCTATTATTATCCTCATTTTCAGTTGTAGAAAATGAGGCAGACAGAGGTTATGGGACATGCCCAAGGTCACATAGATAATAAATGACTGAGGCCAGATTTGAACTTAGATCTTCTTGACTCCAGGCTTAACATTATATCCACTGTACCACCAGAGCTTTCCCAATGATCTGAAGATTTCTTTAGCAGTATATTTTTTAAAAGTGAAATTTAGACTCAATTGTGATCCCTAAATACTTAGAAAAAATGACATCCAAACCTAAGACTACATAAAACTACAAACAGAAGAATCCAATTTGAGAATCATCCCAGTGCTGACACCACCCACAGAGTGGACTATGTGAAAATACACCTTAGAGGTCTCTCTATTATTTTCACAAAGTAAGGAAATAATTATAGCCAAACCTATTAGGTTTCCTGGCAACCTCCAAAAATGTGACTGAAAACAGACTCATACTTATGTCTAGAAGAGTTAAAAGCAATAACTTTGTCATACTATTAGCAATCTTGATATGATACCTGTGTCAGACACTAGTGAAGATTAATATAGTAATTAGGAAGGTATCAGAAATGTTGCTTGGCAGAAAAGATAAAGCAATAGCATTGGCCCAGGAATGATGCTGGTTTTTTTCTCTAGTTTTGTCTCAAATATCATGAAAAGACAGACATCATTAGCCTTAAGTGAAAGCTAACTTTGGGGCTATGGAAGCAGGCCCCTAAACCAACATCTTTGCTCAGCTACTGCAGTCCATGTTTTCTCCTATGTATTTATATAGGTCATTTTGATAGATCTAATTATTCTTGATCATGAACACTTATTCCCAAAAGACAAGAAATATATCTTTGAGGTAAATATTTGTTGAATTTAACATTTAAAAAAATTTCATCACGGCAAGCAGGATAGTTTTCTTCAATGATTTCTGAGGGATGCCACCTTTTCGAACAGAATGTAAAGTGTGCACATCATTGCTATTGGGAAGAATTAAGTACTGTTTTCACACCATTTCTGCTGTTTTCATGCCCAGAGAATTGACTGAACAGCCAAGTAGCTGGAGAGAAAGAAGACTGAGAAATAGCTCTTAAAAATCAAGGGATCTTCTTTGAACTTGCTGTACCTATAATTAGTTACTTTAAAATCCATTTCTAACCACGTAGTTTCACATAAAATGTATAAATAGAAGCTCAACTATCATTCCACATTTTTAATCAGAAATGTCCAAAGAATCAGGATAAGGAATTATACTGGTATCCAACTGTGATGTAGCTATGATTGCCATGGAATTGAGTATAGTATGGATGTCATGATATGGGGAGAGTCTGGATAATTATTACCAGAGCCTCAGTAAAACCCTATGTGAGCTATAACACAATCTTGGGGAGCAGACTCTCCAAAGACAGCATTATAGTAAGGCTCTGGTGTACTGATATCAGCTATGGAACATAGGATTTTGAGCTAAAGGGGAGTTTTAGTTCAACTCCTTTATTTTTACAGATAGGGAAACTGAGGCTTATAGAGGTTAAGCCCAAAGTTCCAGGATAGCTTAATAAAAGACAAAGTTAGGGCAGGAACCTGAGTTTCTGATTTCAGATCTAGCGTTTCTCCCCTCAATATATTACAAGGATAGCTCAAGTTTTTGATTATGCTCCCTTAAGTATTTTGACACCTATTTTATCCTATATTTAAGAGTTGATGCTGAATTACTGAGTTAATTAGCTAAGAAATTATGCATATGCCCATATGCTATTTCATGAGTTAAATTGGTCAGTGTTTTAGAAAGGCTTCTCAAGAGAGGCAGTGTAGCATAGGAGAAAGATTTGGAGTTAACAAGATGCCCTCCTCCATTCATGGTCTGCCTCTGTTATTTATTAACCATGAATTCTGAGACAAGCCTCTTTTCCTTTTGGAATCTTGGTTTCTCCATCTGTCAAATCAGGGGACTAGACTAGATGAGGGGAATGAAAGCCAGGTTGCAAGAGGCTGATGAGGCAGTGAATGCTGAGGGAGTGGAAACAGTGAATATATATCATTTTAAAAAAGCATTTTGGCAGTAACAAGAAAGAGGGAACTAGGATGTTGGAAGATAGCATCAAGAGATGGGCTTTATTCTTTAATATTTAGGCTACGAGACACCTAATTATGGTTTTATCCTGAGGGGAAGAGTCAAGAGAAAAGGCAAGACTGAAGATGGATGAGAAAGAGGATCTAATTGATGGTGCAAGGTCATGCATGGAGGAGATAGGAGGTAATTGAGATCGAGGGTACAGTTGGAATGTACCTAAAGCATTCCCTGAATGCTTTAGGATTGGAGGAGGGGGATAAGTATAGACATCAAGAGATTTAAAATATTGGAGGAAGAGAGCTAAGGGAGTTCACATTAGATTACTTCCTAAAATTTGCCATTTAAGGTATCACACCTTCCCATATTCAAATCGTTTCCATACACCATCAATTCTTCCTGTACAAAATTACTGAGAACTGTTTCGATCTCTCTAAGCTCATCTCTTGATATCTAGGCCCCAATCATCTATATTGAACCTGGATTACTACAAAGGGTCTTGAATGGGGTCTCCCAGATCCCAATTCCCTTTTCCTATCTTCAGTCTATTCCATTCAGTTTTATCTTTCTCTTTGATCATCACACTCTCTTGCTTCCCAAATCTGTTCTGTTGTCTACTCAATCATAGAATTCAGAGTTAAAAGAGACTCAGCAGTCTTATAGTCCAGCCTCTACACTTCACAGTGAGAATATTGAAGTCCAGAGAAGTTAAGTCATGTGTCCAAGATGATAGAGATAATAAATGATGGAGCCAGGATTAAAAACACAGCATAAGGGATTCTCCTACATTATACTGGCAAAAGGTAAAAATCATTGATAGGATTTTCCCTGTGAGGTTTATGATAATCCAGGTTCCAAATGATGGGGCAACAAAATGGACTGAATGTGAATCAGGGAACCAAAAAAAAAAAAATTCAGATGTGTATAATGAGCTGAGAATCAAGAAAAATCTAATTTTACATATAAGGAGAAGCTATCCTTCCTGAAGAATATTCTAATGCCACTAGTGGAGATGGCTCTCAAGATGCAGAATACACCAAGCTTTTGGACAGATTTACCTTTGCTAATTTAATTGCATTAGTTATGCTAAAAGATTTACACCAGGCTATTTTGTTTTCCCTTTTGGCTTATAGGCAAATACAATATTCTCTCTCTCTCTCTCTCTCTCTATCTCTGTCTACAACACACACACACACACACACACACACACACACACACACACACACACACA
>NW_020954556.1:43080382-43089987 GCF_900497805.2 Vombatus ursinus | reverse complement strand
ACACACACACACACACACACACACACACACACACACACACACACACAGAGGAATAACCAGACACTGGAGAAAAATTCTTGCAGCTCAATTAGCTGCATCCAGTTCCCACAGTTTTAACATTTTTTTTCCTATATAGCTATACAAAATCTGGAGTAAACCTTCTTTCATAAGGTCCATTATCAATTCCACATCTTCCTGTGAATTTTAGAATATATTAAGTACACAGTCATCTTATTTTAGCTTTAGACTGTATATCAGGTGTTTTTTCCAGACATAAGCAATTAAAAGAACTGGAAAATAGCACATGAAAAGCTCCAAAGAATTGATCCACAGAGAGCACATCGCGCACTACCAAACAACTACGGTGTCCCCGGGTACCGCTACCAACAAGAGTTACTGCTGCTTGAGCAAAGCAACTTGAAGACATAGACAGAAACCCTGGCAATTAAATACCTTGCTTGCAGTATAACTGATCCCTTACCAGGAGGTTGTTTCCTAGAATTTTCAAGCTGAATTGCTGATACTACATGCAACCTCAGAGACCTTCTTCACATGTAAACTTTATCTATTTTACTGACAGCCTGAATGTAAATCCTATCCTTCTCCCCCGTCCTCACATTCAGTAATTGTGTTTTGTAATAGAAGCTTGTATTCCAAAGCCTCAAATCTGTTCAAATAAGCAAACACACACACACACACACGCATATATAATATATATGCGTGTGTGTGTGTTTATAATATTGTATATGTAACTTCCCCCCAAATAAATACATAGATGGATAAAGAAAAAAAATAAACAAAATTAAAAAATAAGGAAGCAAGCAGAGACTGGAATCCCCTCTATCTGCTTGCTTAATAACAAATCAAAACACACCCAAATCTGGAGCTATTAGGAAAGGTTTTGTGAGAAGGAAATAAAATAAAACCGACTTGTTAAATGGGACTCCCTGCTGCTGAGTGCCATGTGTTACTCTACTAAGTTGCATCTGTTCAGCTATTAAATATGTGGAGGAATATGATATAGATAGCAGTGACATTATCAAATATGCTGACTGCTTATTAAAGTGCTACAATATTTCTTTTAACTCTTACCTTTAATTAGCAAAAGTGACTCCTAGAGTGTCTTTACAGGCAAAGAAAGAAAATAGTAATTGTTGCTCATACTCTTATTTAAAACTACAGTAGAGAAGGGAATTACAGAGAAAGATTTGGCCAGTTAACTGATCAAAGTGCCACCATGGGTTTTTGTTGTTATTTGTTTGATTTTTGTTTGTTTGTTTGTTTGTTTTCATTTGCTTTTGGTTGTTTCTTTATTTGTTTTGGCTCCATATTTAGGCCAGGATTTAAAAAAAAAAAGTACTTTGCACCGTCAGCTGTGTGTTATCTCACAATGGAAACAATTGGGAGATTGGTGCTAGGCTGATGAGCTAGGCATCTGGAGATGATACCTGAAATCTGAAAGAAAAAAAAATCCCTGAAGTACCGACAGACATCTTTTGTTCTTTCTTATGTCTTTTCAACTTAATCCAAGCAGTTATCAAATGCCAAGGAACATGTGAGTCAGTCCCCTGATTTAATCCACCCTCTGGAGTTCCAGAAGTCTTGTCACTGGAATGGGTTATCAAGAGCTAAGACATCTATGCCTTACGAAACACTTAATAACACAATACATCTGTTGCTACTCTACAGGCTATATTAAGCATTAGCCACAATAATGTTGACGATATTAATGCATTTAAAAGTCACGTCACGTTCCACTGCTGTGGTACAAGTTCTAGGGACCAGCATCATGTAAATAAGAAATGACTCAGGGCAGTGGTAAGAATTATGGAATTTCCAGGCAGTCAAACAACCTACATACAGGTATTCTCAGGCCACAGTATTGCAACGCAATGGGTCATTTTAACCTTTGATTTCAGATGTTCTCTTGGAATGTTACTTGATAACAGCTATCTTGAAGTGGGCATTGTGACTCCTTAAATTTCTCTGGGGTCACCTCAATTTCCCTGCTGTCCTACAAATACTACTACCACTGTCAAAAAAGCAGGAAGAAGAGGGATTATTAAAATTACCTAGGTAATGGGCTCCTGACTTTAGTTTCCCTTTTGTCCAATCCATCTTCCACACAGCTACCAATTGTTATTGCTAAAGCACAGGTATGATCATGTCACCCCCTCTCTCAAGAAGCTTAGTAGCTCCCTATTGATTCTAGAATAAAACACAAACTGCTCAACTTGGCATTTAAACACCATCACAATCTGGCTAGAATCTCCATTTTTCATTCTAATTGCAAATTACTTCTGTTTACACACTTCCCTTCTGTCCCCCTTATCTAGAATTCTCTTCATCCTCATTGTCCTGGTTTCTTTCAAGTCTGTGCTACAATTCCACCTTTTGCAAGAGCCTTTCCTAGTCTTTCTTAATGCTAATGCATTGTGCTTAAAATTATCTCCAATTTATCCTGTATATATCTTGTTTTTATGGAAATAGTTGACTGTCATCCCCTGCATTAGAATGTAACTTCCAGATTAGACTTGGGAGTAGGACTGTTTTTTTTTTTTTTTTCTTTTCTTTGGATCTCTGGGGTTTTGCATAGTGCCTAGAAAATAGTAAGAGCTTAATAAATGCTTGTTTATTTGACAACACACTCTATTGTCAAATACTCTTACCATCCCTCAAACATATAATATTCCATCTCCTATATCCCTGGCTTTGCCCAAGCTGTTTTCTATACCTAAAAGTCACTTCCTTCTCACAGTCTTCTCCTAGATTCGCTAGCTTCATTCGAGCCTCATCCGTAGGTACTCTTCCTACTCCTGGTCTTTCTAGATTCCTTAGTTGTCAGGGCCCACTCTTTTCATATTACTTTGTTTTCAACTTATCTATATTTTGAATGTACTTATGTGTGTACACATCCCACCCCCATCCCTAGTAGAGTGTCTAAGTTCAAGGACTGCTTTTGGTTTCATTTTTGTATCTCTAGTACCTAGGATAATTCCTGCCACACAGTGAGCACTTAATAATGCTGACTGATTAACTTGACTGACTGACTGACTTACTGACTGAATCAATGATGAGAGAGGACTCCAGATCATATGTAAACCACTCTAGTGATAAAAATGAAAGACATGAGAATCAAGAGATGACCGAGAAAGAAACTATTAAGCCAAATATCTTTTTTTTTTTTTTTAAATCACCGGCTTTGTTTTGGACTCTCTTCATTGAAGGCTCTATACACATATATGTGCATATGTATATATGTATATACACACATGCATAAACATACTGTACATGTATTTGTGCATATATGTGTGTGGGTGGAGAGAGAGAGAGAATATCACAGATCAGTCAAAAAATAAGATCAAAAGTCTGCTCTGAATAGGAATAACAGTAGTAATCCATTTCCTGTCCCTTGCGACGGGGCTGTATCTATGCAAGACTCCTTTTTAGAGTTCACATTATTGCAAAGAGGCTCAATAAACCAAAAAGGCCAGTAAATACACACTAGCAGTTAAATAAGAGACTCACAGCATGCTGATTAGACTGAAGGCTCATTGAAATTGAACTGAGTAAGTGATAAAGCTAGCTAATTATGGAACTGATGATTGTAGTAGGTACCTCACATAAAAACAAAGAGCAATAACTCTGTCTTAATTACAAACACCAAATACTGTACCAGCCACTCCAGCTATCTAAGGGGAGCAGGTTTTGCAAGCTAGGTGCCAGTTCTGGTTGAAGATAAGGAATGTGAATTAGGGGAGGGAAGAGGGAGAGAAGGAACCTAGAGTATGTCACTATGTCCTTCTACTCATATGCAATTTACTTTTATCGTACTAGATACCTTTTTCAGATGACATGGGCTTACACACACTATATGTAGCTTGTATTATCTCTGCTAGTTGGACAGATTACAATGGCAAAATCTAATGCCATTTCTGGATCAGCTTGGTCCCTATGGGACAAAGAGCCCCTGAAGCCTGATTTTACTGCTAATTAACAATAATGAACATGATGACATACTTTTTATTTGAACTCCTTTGTCAGGAAAAGTTGTCCCATCAGCAAGAGCTACAAACTAGAGTAATACTGCCTCAGTCCCTTCCCACTCATTTTCAAGCTTGAGCTAGCTTGACTTAGGTAGGAAGTAGGCATAGCTTTTTAAATTTCATAGAGCCTCTTTGATCCTACAGGAGGTCAAAATGCTATTCCTTCTAGGAAACCAGTCACTTAACCTCTCTGTACCTTAGCTGCTCCTTTTTGCAAAATGAGGGGGTTTGGACTAAAGGACTAAATTTATGATTCTGTAATCCTTTGGAAGGATACTAGGATAGCATGGGTTCTTTTTACACAAGCCTCCAAGTAAGAATAGAACTCTAGTGGTACTTTTTAGTATGACAACACTTGTTTACTACTAAAATTAGCCATAAAGACAAAGAACTGCCGCTGAATTTATAATCCAAACCACTGAGTGCAAAGGACTTCACATCTCTTTCCCAGCCTATACCTTTGTAATATACTTTCCCTTTCATATGTAAGCAATTTAATTACTGAAAGGGGCAGAATATGAATATTTGTGTAAAGGAAAAGAATTAAATCAACTTGTAAAGGATTTAAGACACTACCCCTTCCCCATGAGAATGTTTTGGTTGTAAAAAGGGACAGAAAAAACAGCAACATTTGTTTAAGAAAAACTGTTAAAAATCCATGTGTAAAAGAAAGATATGTTTCCATTGAAATCTGAGACTGTACTATAGAAGGTTTGAGCAGAGAACAGAGAAATGTTTGAGCACAAAGAAATTACTAAAGCTACTGGGCATCATCAGCTTATTTGTGTATAAGTGTTTTTATAGTCAGAGAAATTAAAACTCAAAAGTCCTGAATCAAGTAATGATTTGGAGACTATGGGATGATCAAATAAGGTTGGTCAGCTTCATGACTAACTCAAAGGATGACTTTATGATTGTTATCTCATAAGGGAAAAGTGAGACATTAAGTAGCAGAAGGCTTTAACTTGAGTCACTGAAAAAAGTGAATAACCTGGCTTCAATGGTAAAGAAACAGGCTGGAATGAAGAGCTGAGCATGAGAATGAAGAAGACTCCATAAGGAGCAGAAAAGCCAACTCTGACTGAGCTATGTGAAGAATGTCACGCAAAAAGAAGACATCTTTTGTTAGTTCCTTCCAAAGGCTGAAAGACAAATCAATTCTCCTTTGATGCCATTTACAGTTTGAGTAGTTGAAGCCTTTCACAGCTGTTTTCTTCTGTTCTTTGGTTTGGGAAGGAAATGCCAAAAGGGGAAAGAAAGGCTTTGCAACTGATTTATCGTAGGATCAATTGACTGATGGCTGACTGGAAGACACAGTCTAGAAAAAAGAAATGGCTGGGCTTGTTTGCTTGCCCAGAAGACCAGTCTGACAAACTTTGCAGTTCTTTAACTGAAAAGGAACTGTTCACTATTACAATATAACACTTAGTTCCTTTTTAAGCACAATGGTAAGTTATAAGTATTTTTAATGCTTTTTACCAGTTTCAGAGTAGAAGAGAAGAGGATTTGTCCAGTAGACAAGCACTGAGAGCCAGAAGAAAAAGAATTAGCAAAGAATTAGCTTTGTGTGGTACAAATGTTCCTGAATGGACCAGTGAATAGATATCAAAGACTGTAGTCCAGAATTGTAAGCTACCTTGAGCACATGGGTTTTCTTCACTAGTTTGATTCCATACCAGTTTTGTGTGTATGTGCCAACTTTCCCTCCTAGATAACTGAGTGATCCATGGTTGTGTGTGGATCATGACGTATTTATCATTCCTGCATATGTTTTACATTTAGCACCTGAGATTGTACAATTATTGTTGTAAGTCTCTGTGTTGTTTACCATTGCTTTTATCTTATTTTAGTAAAGAGTAATGTTTAAGATCTAATGGTGTCATCATTGTGAGGCTGGTTTTATATGAATGGCAATCATACCAGTAGGAACTTGACAGCTACAGTGATGAAGAGAGAATTTCCCCTTTCTCCTTTAGGACTCTGGGAACTGAATTATGAGCACCTGGTAGTGTTTCTTCTCTGAGAACCCAGACTTGCTGGTGATTAGGAAGGTTGGGATAAAGAAGGTGGAGAGAGAGGAAGGATGTGGATAGGGGGAAAAGGAGAAGAAAAGGGGGGGGAGAGGGGAAGAGAGAAGGGAGAGAGAAGGAGTAGGAAGAAAGATAGAGATCAAGAAAGAGAGAATGAGTATATCTCTCATGAGAGGTGCTACAATATGAGGTCAATGCCAGGAGATGCTTCATGCCCTTGTTATACCTTACTTTTATTTTTTTCTGACGTATCAAAAGCAAATGTTAAGTTCAAACATACACACATACATATACACATACATGTATATTGCATATATATGTCACTATGCTAGATGTAGGGATACAATGAAAATAATTTAAAAAGAAAACCCATCCCTATTTTCAAAAAGCTAACATTATACTGTTTCACAAAACAATTTCCTCACAAAAATCCTGTAATATTAATGAAAATTGAGTCCCAGAGAAGTAAAGCTCCAGAGTCAGATTTTAGTATCTTTGTATGACCTGGGGTAAATTCGCTTAAACCTCTTCATTCCTCAGTTTCCTCATCTGTAATAAGGTGGTTGGACTCCTAGGTTCCTTTCTGCTCTAGATAATATATGGTCACATAATTTGAACTCAGATCTGAACATTCCTATATTATGCTAGTCCCCCAAACCTTTCTGTTAGTATTGTTTGAGGGAGAGCTATGGGAGTCACTTAGAACACTCAAACTAAACTTTTTTTTTTTTTTTGGCAATTGGGGTTAAGTGACTTGCCCAGGGTCACACAGCTAGTAAGTGTCAAGTGTGTGGTCTGAGGCCGGATTTGAACTCAGGTCCTCCTGACTTCAGGGTCGGTGCTCTATCCACTGTGCCACCTAGCTGCCCCCAAACTATACTTTTCTATCAGTATTTTCCTGATATTTTTTAGAGTATAGTGTAATTCTATTTGGATGCGAGTGATTTACTACAAATAGATGAGGAGTTTCTCAAAGTGATATGCAAATGTGAACTACTGACATAAAATATACTAAAACTTTGGCATAATGAAAAGGGTGCTGGATTTTTGTTCAGATCTTGCCTCAGATATTATACTACCTCTATGACCCAGGGCAAATCAATGAATGTCCTTGTGCCTCAGTTTCCTCATCTGAAGATGAAGGGGTTAGACTAGATAACCTCCTGAGCCCCTTCTAGCTTAAGGTCTATGAGCTCTATGAACTCTTATCTATTTTGTACAAAACCAGGTTAGCTAAGCATAAGAAATGTATAAGCAAGATTGTGGAGTCTTCTTAAGCTTCCTTAAGAGAGAAATTCCCTTAAATTTTTTCTCTGGAACACAGTATCTATATCTCTCCTTTGTCTCATCATTTTATATCCTACCTTATTTTATAATTATCTACATACATACTTTATTCATCCCCACCCACCACCTTCAGTGCATAGGCTTTTTGAAAGCCGGGACTTTTTCTTAGGATCATAGAAATATAGATCTACCATTGGCATCTTCTATGCCAAGTTGTCCAATTCTCTCATTTTTTTTATAATTGAGGAAACTAAGGCCCAGGAATAAGTGATCTGCCCAAGTGTCAGAGGCAGAATTTGAATTCAGAGCTTCTGACTCCAGAGCCAATACTTTTTCTATTTTACTATTCCTCTGGGAAAATGCCTTGCACAGTAAGAGGCAATTATTGATATTTTCTGACATATTCTAAAGCATTTTAGAACAATTTACCTGTAAACAATTGATAAGCTAATTATACTCATTTGTTCATAAAAGGAATTTTTATTTTAAATTATTTTATTTTAAAATAATTTTTTGCATATATACCATTCAGAGGGACTCAATCATCAACCTCATTTCAGAACCCTGACTGTCTTTTGTCTCGATTCTGCACACTGTTCAGCATCAGGTGTGAAATATTCATACCCCATGATGACTGGATATAAAAAAGTGGAATTTCACTTTGGAGACATAATCATCACAGGAGGAATTACAATAGGTAATGCCTAAGGGAGAAAGATGTAAGGACAGAATAATGGTGTGTGTGTGTGTGTGTGTGTGTATGTGTGTGTGTGAGAGAGAGAGAGACAGAGACAGAGACAGAGACGGAGAGAAACAGAGAGAGGCAGAGAGAGGCAGAAAGAGATAGAGACAGAGACAGACAGACATACATACACACATACACAGAGCATGCTAGAAAGGGGGTGGTTATGTTGCAGAATTTCTCAGAAGGAAAATATCCTGTGTAAGGATAGAATAGCATAGGAGGCTGTCTTTCCACTTACCCTTCTTTTTCTTATAAACATTTGATAAATTCATGAGCTCCCATTCATCAAACCATAATGTGGGGAAACACACTACAGATGTTTATACATTTTCATAATAAACAACCTGAGCAAGAAACATTTCTTTGCTCAACCTCTTAAAGTAACCACCTGTTTAGGATTTTTGAAAATTGATGTTCAACTAGTAAAATCATCAAATTTGAGAGAAATCTTCCTGCTCTATTATAATAAAATCTTTCTCCTTAACATTTCCCTCCTCTGGCTCTCTGGCACTCAGACTTCTGTCTCATGTGTGTGGAAGTATCAATAGGTTGTAAGTGAGAAGCCCCGGGAGCTTACCACCTTGTTTTCATCAGGACCCTATGGAATTCTACCTCATACTATGTACCACAGAGAGTTTGCCAAGTGTGGACTCCTTGTAATGGAAAACTACAGACAAAAGAATTGGGGAGGTGATAAGGAAAAGGAATTTTCACATTCCCTATAATAACAGATTATTGCACTTAAGGGAGAAAAATGTCCAGGAATATTGAAAGTCTCAAAGCAGTCCCAAGGTTCCTCTCATGTGTCTATTCTTCAAGCCTTAAAGGCAATGCAATTTGGCCCCTACAGAAAAGTCATCCTTTTCAAGTCTGCACTTTTAATTTTGGGGCTGAGAAGGGAGAGGATGAAGGCCAGGCTTCACACTTTTGCCTGACTGGTGAAATGTCTTTGACAGAAAAAAAAATGCTTTATGTTGTTTCCCTCTCCACTTTTACCATCTTACTACCATTCTTCAGATGTATAGGATTCCAGATGTTTTTCTTTAGAAGCAATGAGCTATGACCCTGTCTTAGACCTCAAGCTTTGGGCTCCTCCCTTTGCAACCTTCTCAGTTAACAATTTTCCTTTCCCTCATTGCAAATAGACTGTCATTTAAAATTATTTATTTGTTCCGAACTCTCCAAATGTGCATGCTGCTACTGTAAAGGTCCTTGGACCCAGTGACACAAATCTTCAATCCTTTGTTTTCCCTTCATATTGTGGATTATTTATAACTACCATTAACTTGTCTGCCCTCTAGTGTGCTTTCCCCCAGGAAATATTTTGCCTGACTAGTCCCGCTCCCTATGTCCCCAGACCAGCCCAAATAGGACCCTGATGCCACATCAGTACTTTTATTTTGCATTCTGGCCCTTAGCTAATATAGTCCAGTATGCTGTTTGCATCTTCATCTATCTATCTATCTATCTATCTATCTATCTATCTATCTATCTATC
>NW_020954556.1:43006294-43080372 GCF_900497805.2 Vombatus ursinus | reverse complement strand
ATCTATCTATCTATCTATCTATCTATCTATCTATCTATCTATCTATCTATTTGCTTGTTTTTGACTTTAAGGGTGTGTGTGTGTGTTTGTGTGTATGTATACACATGTGCATATTTGTATGTGTGTATGTGGGTGCATGTGCATATGTGTATATGTGTTTAATTTTTAGGCTTGTGTTGTTGTGCTTTGGTCTTCTGGCTTCAGTGATTTTTTTTTTGTAACTCTCCAAAGAGAGCTTTCCCGACCGGTGTGCTAAATGATTTCCTGACTCAGTAAGTACTGGTTCCCTAGCCTGGTTCCCTGTTTTCAAATAGTACCTCTATTACTTTTTCCATTGATCTCCTACACTATGGTTAGAACTTTGCTCTACCAATTACCTTGATTGATCACCTATTTGCATGCTTCATTCCTTCTCATTATTTCCTCTGATCTCTGAGTCAGGTGCACTTAGGAAGCGCCTTCAGATCATATTGTATAGCCTGATCCCTGCTTTGCCTCCAATCTGATCTGTTGCCTCTGTAGAGATTTCAACTTGAAATATTCCCTTCTTTAATTAACCTGGGCTGGTCCTTAAGCAGACAGCTTTACCACTTGTAGGCTTCTAGCTATGATTTTGTCCTGTGTTGCTCTCCTTCCATTATCCAATAGCTGCTCTGAAACCTTGTCAAGCGTTTTGTAAAAATCCAAGCATCCTCCGTCCACTGAGCTCTTCTTATCTGTCATGACAGTAGTATCTTCAGAGAACTCCAGGAGGTTAATTAAGCATGACCTCCCCTGCCTGGTGACATGGTGGTTCTCTTTAATCAACGCTATGCTCCTTCAGGTGTTCTCTCATCACATCCTTTAAGAAAACTTTCAAGACTTTGCGCAGATGCCAATGGCCTTTGCCTTTTGGTTGGTCTCTTCAGGATGGTATTTTCCTTTTGAGATTACATTGCAGCTACTCTATTTATATCAGGAATGGACAGAGCTGTGTGTATGTTGTCTTCTCAAAGAGGGCAAGGGCAGTTTTGCCTTTCTTTGTATCCCTAACGCTTAGCACAGTGGCTGGCATATAGTAAGCACTTAATAAATGTTTGTTGACTGACTACTATGAACCAAGCACTTTGCTAGGCACTTGAAATAAAAGAATAAAAAAGGAAACAGTTCCTGGGAGTTTGGGGATAAATGAATAAAAAATACACATGAAGTAAATACTAAGTCTTTTGGTGAGAGTGAAGGGAGAGGAGTTAGGATAGCTAACGACAGACAATTGTTAATATAGTGAAAGAAATTGTTAACAAAATGTAATATGGACTGCCACTCCCTTAAGTGATCCTTATAAAGTCAGAGTTTCAGTAATGCTCTTACATTCCTACTCTTAAGATATTTACTCTTGATTAGGTTGAGCTGAACCACACCCTAGGTCCCCTGATCCAAGGATTTTGTCCTGTATGGGAGCCTGGTTCAAGCTGGATCTCAGCTTCAAATGTCCTTGTCCCCTTCCACTGGAAATCATGTCATGAAGGGCAAAACAGACAGAATGAAGTGGCTTTATTGGCCAGGATTGCAGAAGTCACTGGGGTCTCATGACCAGGCCTTGCTATCTCTTACTACCTCCTTCCCCTCTCCTCCTAAAGGTATAAGAAATTTTTGCATGGATCTTGGAGGAGGAAAATCAATTGTGCTCTGCACTCATGGGACATCTCCTAGGGTGGCAGTTTTGCTACCCTGTTATCTCAACGAAAGATTCTTTATTCCTCAACTTATGGCTTTGATTTATTTCAGGACTGGGCACTAGCAAAGGCTTCACAGAGCAGTTAGCACTTGACATGAAGACTTAAAGGAAGCTAGGGATTCCAAGGGAGAACATTCCAGGCATGGGGCATAGGTGGTACAAAAGTTAGTCAGATATTTAATATAACCAAGGGAAAAAAATCCTTTCTGCCAAAGCAGTGAAAAGCACACAATATTAAACAATTATAGTAAGAATTTCTAAGTCCAATAAACTGATGGAAACTTGCTCTGATAATTTAAAAATCTGAAGAAAACCAACCTATCTACACAAGACAATTTTGTGGGGCTTGGATGGGAGTTTGAATTGGAATACTAACATCTGGAAGTATAGGAAAAATACTTCAACATAGATGCATGTGTTGATTTGGAAAAGTATCTCATATGGAGAGTAGTTCTGACAAGAGAAAAGTCTATGGGGGACATACTCGATTTTGCCTTGGTTAGTGAAGACCTGCACCTATATATTCATAGCTTCTCCTTTAAGACAGATGGAGATTATTATTGTGTTATACTTTAATACGAAACTTAGGAGAACCAAAATGGCATCTAGGAAGACTTAGAATGTCACCTGAGTTGATGGTAGTTATTTTGGGAGATGAAATGTTTACTATAAATACACCCAGCTTCTAGTCTCTACTAAAGCAGCTGATCAAAAGGCATCCTTCTAAATCAGCATCAGTTAAGAGCTAGATTTCAAAAATAAGGCTTACAGCCCAGCAAAGTACAAAGAAGTACATTTAGGGCAAGTACTACTACAATTCACTAATCGAATTTGCAATGCTCTTTCATGCACCCAAGATGAAAGGATTTCAAAGAACACTCAACAACCCTCACCTCAGTTCCCAGTGAAATTTCCCTCCATCAGAACCAATGCACACATTAATATTCATGATTTTAAAAGAGTCTTCATTGACAGGGGCATTCTTTAGCAAGTGAGGGTGGGTGTTAAACACTCTCCACTTAACTTGTTTAAACTGATCTTTTGGGGCCCATACCTGCAGGAATGACCATACTGAATATTTTTATATATCTACACACACCCCAGAAGAAACACTTACACAAAGAGTTCTCCAGAGTACCCATGTTAATGGCACACCAAATGCCCTTACCATAAAGCAGCCTTTAAAAAAATTCTATATGTGTTTCATCTAAAGAAGGATCAATGCACAAAAATCCAAAAATTAGCTAATTTCTTCAACATTCACTTAGAGAAAGCATCCTTTAAACATCTTCTGTAAACTCAGATCTGTGGTAGGCTGTGATGGTGATTCAAAAGTTTTAAAAAATAAAGGATCAAAGGGTTTGGAGCTGTCAGGGACCCTTAGTGATTTTCTAGTCCAGTGGTTCTCAAAGTTTAGTCTAGGAATTCCTGGGGATCTCCAAGACCTATTCAAGGGGTCTTCGAGATAAAAAATATTTTCATAATAATATAAAACTTTTTAAATTTTAATGTAGCAAATAGTGATAGATATACCCAACATAAATAAAAACTCTTTGGAGGAGTCCTTAATAATTTTTAAGAGGGTCTTTTTAAGGGATCCTAAAGCAAAACAACAACAACAACAACAAAAACAGCAATGAGAATCATTGATCTAGTCCAGGGGTGAGGAACCTGCAGCCTTGAGGCCACATGTGGCCCTCTAGGTCCTCAAGTGCTAGGCCCTTTGACTGAATCCAAACTTCTGTGAGGACCTAGAAGGCCACATGTGGTCTCGAGGCCGCAGGTTCCCCATCCCAATCTAGTCCAATCCCTATGTTGTACAGATGGCAAAACTCAACCCATAGAGGTAAAAGAGACGTAACACATATATCTAGAATTTATTAATTTAAAGCAATAGCCAGACATCCTGGAGGAATTCAGAAAACTATTATTAGGGAGCTACAATTATATTACAAAAGGGTAATATTCTTGAAGCCCTTTGAGACTGAATTGGGGGTATGGAACAGATAATAATGGCAATTACAGCAACAATAACTCACACTTTTATATCATTTTGAGTTTTTCAGAGTTTTCTTATCACAACAATCATGTAAAGTAGTTACTGGAAGTATTATTATTCCCATTTTGCAGATGAGGAATAAGAGGCTCTGAGAGTCTGTGACTTGTCTCTGATCCCATAGTAAGTCATTGTCAAAGGCAATCTCTTGCCTCCCAGCCCAGTGCTCTCTCTACTCTGTTCCTTCCAGATTTATAATCCATGATTTTAGGAATTTCCCGTAAACATTCATCTCACTTACACAAACCACATTTTCAACAGCAACAACAACAACATACATATAACTTTTCAGGAATTCATCTATTGGGGAAAAAAAGAAAAGAGAGACCGATATTTTAATTTTATAAAGGGGATATAGTAGTCAAATGACTGTCATATGGACACAATGAATAAGGGATGAGATAGGGGATGTAATTTTATTTTTTAAAGTATTGGTTCTCATATGTGGAGCCATCTCTGACTCATCCTTACTTCATTTCCTATAACTGATTGACTGTTCCTCACCACCACCACCCTATTCTTTTCCTTACTTCTTGTTCTACCAATATTATACAGTTCATCTGTTCCTTTAATATTAACGTCAAATAGCCACTGTGAATGATCATGGCCTTATTAATGCTCATATAAAAAAAAGGCCAACTTTCAAAAAGCTGCCATCTGATTCAAAATAAATTTTATTTCAAGTTGTGATACATAAAAAATGGATTACTGCTAATTAGAGGTCAAAACATGATTTTTTGGTATTCTGTAAAGCTCACTGAGATCATACTGAATAAACAAATGGGGTACAAAATTATGTCAAATAGTTAAATTGCAGATGAAAATATATGCCAAGTGAATCACAAATTTCATCCAATTGAAATGACATGGGACAATTTTGGCTAGACTTGGCAGCAGTTCATTACGTTTAATGAACATAATCGTCTTCCAGGTTGTTGTTTCATTATATCAATTTTGGATGGAAATGTAATTCTTAAATCAGCTCAGTACTTAGTTGACACTTTACTGAAAAAAAAGTTTGTGCAACTTTTTGAGTACTTGTGATGCATAGATAATGTGTTTTCATATTAAAAAGCAAAATATTTGTGCTTTATATCAGCCAATGTCACATCTTAGATATATTCTAAACCAAAGTCAAACAATAATAACAATCAATAGTTCAGTATTTTTGTTTTTCTTTTCAAATACTAGTTCATAATTTCATTACTAGTTTTCTTTACTGGTTCACAAAGATATAATGATTCAGGCCTGGTGAAACTGATACAAAGTGAGTTATTTCAGTATTGTCTGAGAATTTCCAAAGAGTTTTCCCAAGTTCATTTTTAGCACTAAGTTAGCCCCTTATATATTTATGTTTACTAAAATCCCTCCATATCCTTCCTTTGGGCACTCAACTCTTCCAATACTTCCATTGTACTTTTTGAAGTCCCCTACTCTTCCTTCAGGTCCCTAGTGCTAATCTATTTACACAGACATTGCCAGAGAATGTTAAAAGGTGGGTTTTAGTAACAGAAAAGAAACCGCAGATTTGATAGTCATTTTATTTCCTGTATTGAAAAATAAGGGAAAAAATCCCTGGCCCCTGGAAAATAGCAAAATGGCCACTTGTTCCTTAGACTTGAGAATTCTTTCCAATCCTGATCAAACATAGACTTGAACTTCTTCCCAGTCTCATGAGGAATGAGAAGGACCAGATAAGATCCTTATGAGGATGAGAAGATCCTAAGTCCATGTTTGAGCATGATAGAAAGAAAATGCCTCTCTTGTAGGATAAACCCTTTGGACCTCAAACAACAGTAGCTTAGACAATTCGATAACATAACCCCTTATGATTTAAAAGTAACCACTGCAGAACCTTTTCTCAGAGTAAAAGTGTAATTGGTTATAGATCAATAAGTAATTTCTTTCAAGAGAAAAAAAAAAACTCTTGGTATCTATGTGTGTATGCACGCATTTTTAAAGTAACAAGGCTCTTAAATCAATACGGAGCAAATATATTTAGAAATTTGAGATTACCCTAAACAGTAAGATTTCTTGCTGTACTAGTTAAGCTTATCTCAACTGCTCATTTATTTATGATGCCATAAAAATCCAGATGCTTTTGATTGCTACTTATTTGCTATAAGGCAATTGAAATTACTTTTCAAGACTTCCTATTGTGACAAGTGCATTTTCAACAGAAAATTTATGACTATACAATAATGGTGGTATCCTTTTTTTTTAAAGATTAATAACAAATTCAGTTTTCAGGATAACTCTAACCCTCTAGAGACCTTACTGGAAATTTCAGAAGTCTGACGTAAAATTGAGATAAGTAAACTTCCTTGGAGAATTGAAGCCCGATAAATGACTGCACTGATATGCCTTGGTTACAGTGTTGGAATATCAGTACAAGGTTGCACATCCACATGAGGGGTGTGATGTTGGAAGGCTTTTCCATGGTGACAATATAGCTATAGAACCATTCCCCTTGTCTTATAAATTCTGTCTTCCTTTATTACCACTCATGTCACTAAATCCTCTGTAAGGCTTCAATTATTTGCCCTTAGTTTTTTTCCATATCATATTACTCTAGGCTCTTCTGCTTTCCCCTGGGAAAGAGATCCCAGTGATGCAATAAGAGAACTCAAACTGGCTTCAGTTTGTAGGCTACCCATCCTAATTCCTGCCAAATTAGTAGGCACATTTTATTTTATTTCATTTTTTTAAAGCTAGCTCCAAAATATCTGCTATAGACTCCAGAATTCCCTTTTAAAAAGCTTTTCTAAAAAACATAATAATGTAAATAAAAGACAAAATATCATACACACACACACACAATCATTTAGAACATCAAAAGTTGTAGTCGGTCTGAAAAACCTCCACTGGACAGCAGTAAGAACAATTAGGAAAGAATACTTTCAGAAAAGTAAAAATCCATTTTGGGTTGAGAATACTTACAATATGTAGCTCTAAGTAGTCACCGAGCCCTGAAGAACTGTCCACTCGTACCAATACAGCTTCTTTCTGAACCGTGCTAAACCCTATGGCCAGTCTGTCTGCACGTGTACTGGGCCGGTCATTAGGAGGCCATTTGTATGTGATTTGTCCACCACCTTTGCTAAAGATATATGTTGTTCCAGCTGAAAACAAAAGCAAAATAAACAAAATGATAAAGTCAATTCGTCCTTTTGCATCAAGGCTATACAACTTTGTCATTACTCTTGGCTTTACTCTAATAAGCTCAGGAAAGAGGAAAAAAAAGATACAGATGCTTTAAATGAAATAGCATGGTAACTCAATTTTAAAATACATTCACTGAATCTACTAGCAGGTGTTTCAGAAAAATGTTGGATCCCCTACTGCCTATTCCACTGAGTGAGGCATAAAGATGCAATGGGACATAGTAGGAAAAACCATATTTGAGGATTCAGTAGAACTGGGCTCTAATTCTCACAATATTATAGCCATGTGACTCCTGGGCAAATCTTTTGATGTTGCAGCTGACATCTGTTTCCTCATCTGTAAAATGAGTGTATTACCTATCTTGTCAACCTCCTAAGGTTGCTATGGGGATCAATAATATTAAGTAATAATAATATTGCAAATATTATAAATAATTATAAATATTGCAAATAATTTTTCTATGAGAGGCAACATGGATGTAAGAAAAAAAAGAGTCAAGTGAATTGAGATAATGGAGTAAAAAGGCTAGAACTTGGGGGACTTCTACAGTACTGAGATAGAACAGTTTAAGATAGCCATCTGTGAGATTTAGGTATATAATAGGAATAAAAGATTTGTAACTTTTCTGGTCCAGGACAAGGAAGATTAATCACTCTGGCTGCTGTGTTCTTGACAATGGTGGACTAGCCTAGCGGCCTTGGGTTGTCACAGAATGTTTCTAGGCCTCAATTTTCTCATCTATAAAATGAGGAAGTTGGACTAGATCAGCTTGATCAATCAACAAGCGTCTATTAAGCACTTATTGTGTGCCAGACACTGTGAAAGAGCTGGGAATACAAAGGAAAAAGTAAAAAACAGCACCTGCCATCCAAAAGCTTACATCAGAATGGATGCTAGCATTTAGTTTGGGTTTTAGCCATTCTCTCTCTCTTTGTCTCTCTCTGTCCATACATATATGTGTGTGTGCATGTGTGCATGTGTATATGTGTGTGCATTGTGTGTGAATATGTGTAAAACCTTCCCACCAACTCTGTGAAGTAGATGCTATTATTATCCTTATTTTATCAATGAAGAAGATGAGGCTGTGACTTGTTCACAGTCATACAGCTACAAAGAGCTAGCTTACTAGCACATAGATATTAAATGCATAAGGTATTATCTGAACTCAGGTCTTTCTCATTCCAAGTCCAGCACTCCATTCACTATCACTATGCCAGATCAAGATATCAAGATGCCAAGATCTTCATGGCTCCTTTCAGCCCTAAGAAAGGCTACAATTCTAACTTTGATGCAAAAACAACTTTTCTTAGGCTATATCAAGGATCACGTCAATGGATCTATGACCTGAATGCTTCCAGTGCATCCCATCCGTACTTGTCCTTCCTGTGCATCCAATATAGTGGGATCCTTTCTTTTATTTCCCAGGTATTGTATGGCTACTCTGAAATCAGAGAATCTGGGTTCAAATTTCAGCCCTGATGGTTATTACTAGTGTGTCCTGGGCTAATCACTTAACTTTCTTCAGCCTCAGTTTCCTCATCTGTAAAGCATTGAACTAAATGGTCCCTGAGTTCCATTCCAGTTCTAAATCTTTCATTCTAATGGCACATTCAGCTGTCCAACTGTTATTCCTGTCTCTTGCCACATGCTGGCCCATCTTTCTTTTTTCTTCTCTTTTTGTTTTTCCTTCCAGATTATTGTTTAGTACTTTAAATCAAAGAATTCAGCAGTGAGTACAAGGTCACGCTTTGGAGATTCAGATTTGGGCATTTATAGAGACCTCTCTCTGAAGGTAAATATCATAATGCAAGTTTCATTACCAAGGATTTGGTTTTTAGCTCATCTTCCAACTTTTTTTTCCAGAGTATTAAGACCTAGAAACCACCAAGGCCATTGTCTAAACTGTCATGCTTACCATTGCTTTCAGGCTCTATACGCATCATCAGGAGAGAATGAATGTAGTTGCTTTCACAAAGGCTTTTACACAATGTGACAAATCTCACTTTGAGGTGGGGGGGTTCTTTTTGTGAGAAGTCACTGAAGAGCAGTCATCTTTTTTTCTTTCTTGTTCATGGCTGTGCTTTGTTTTGTAGTGATCAGCTCAATTCCATTGTGGGCAGTGGAATTAGATTGTCAAGGCCTTGACATCCTGCCTATCCCCTTTATAAGCTTCATATCATTCTTTTAAAAGTAGTTTAGATCTAACACTCACAAATTCCCTGTGCTCTTAACAGTCTTCTACTAACTTCTACTAACTCAGGGGCTTAGAAAAGCCTAATACTAAGCTTTAAAGTAACGTTAATGTCTTTATAATTAAGTAGAGTTGGTCAGACAAAGGTATTTAATGACAATTTTTTCAAATGGCTTGCCAGTGAAAACATTCAGTTCAATAACCACGTATTAAGCCTCTGCTGCCTTATGGAACAACACTGTGCCATGCATTGGAGGAGAGACAGAGTTTCCATACTAGGCTTGTCTATGCCATCGTGGCATCTACCAGTCAAGTACCAGCATGTAATTCTTACACAGAGAAGTGTTATGCAAAATAGGGCACATGATAAATGCATTGAGGAGTATGGTGCTTTGGCTGACTAGAGGGGCAGCCTCAGAGTCAGAAGAACCTGGTTTCAAATTCTGCCTTTCACACACACACACACACACACACGCTAGTTGTGTGAATACAAAACCAGTCACTTTTCCTCTCAGGTCCCAAGACAACTTTACAAGAAATTTTAAAATCCCAGGTCTGGACCATGCATTCCCTCCTTGTTAATCCAAATAAGATGTTCAGAGAGGTAGAAAGTACTATGCAACATCCTAAGGTGAAAGGATAATTAGAACCAAGGAAGGCTTCATAGAGGTCTTAGCATTTGGAATGAGCTTTAAAGGTTGGATAGGAATTCAATAGGCAAAGAAAGGCATCCTACAAATGGTAAACAAAGGCAAAAAGGCAGGAAAGTGAAGTGTACTAGGGTCAAAGGGTAGTTTACTTTGGCATCGACCATAGGTAAAGAAGAAAAATATGAGAAAAATTGGGGGGGCACCATGGGACCATGAATGCTCTACAATGTTTGCCAAGGTGTTTGCTGGTGCCTTAGAAGATGTCCTTGCTAAAAGTCCAAATTAAAGACGACAATAACAACAACAACTACAGCAAAAACAATCACAACGACATAGGTGGTGAGTCTTAGAGCTGGAAGGGAACGCAGAGGTCATTCTAGTACAACATTCTCATTTTAAAGATAAGGACATCAAGGCCCAAAGAAGTCCTGACTTGCCCAAGGTCACATAAATGAAGTGGTGCAAGGATTTGCACTCATGCCTTCTGAAGCCAGATCCCATGTTTTTTACTATGTCACATTATCATATTGATTGCTACTAGATCACTACAAACTAGATCACACAGGAACACAAAGGAGTCATCAAAATCAAAGTGAATATCAAATACTTATTTCCCAGAGTGTAGCATGTAGCTGGGTAAGCAAGCCATCAAAAGAGAACATCCACATGAGCACTCTGGAATGTTGTAGTACAGGTAATGAACGGGACTTAGAATTGAGTCGGAACAGTGGAGCACCCTAAAATGTATTTGGAAAATTGTCCAGTGATTTCAATGACCTCAAACTCTTTAGCACTCCCAAGCCCATCTCTTTAGCAGAGGTGTCAAACTCTCCACAAGGCTCCACAAAACTCCAAAGTGTGGCCAAACTAAATTAAAATGTAATTGAGAAATGTTTAACAAAATAAATTAAGGTACACCATGGATAGTGTTAATTTGTGATTTTTTTAGGTCAATACACAGGACAGGGATCTGTTTCTATTTGAATTTGATACCACTGCTTTACACAGCAACGTTTTCCCCCGATGCTATTTATCTATAAATCAGAAACCAGTGCAAACCCAGAATAATTAAAATTGCAAATAGAGTGACAAATAAAAGATGGGCAGCCTGAATTTCACTTTGATATTACCAATCAACCAATCAACAAGCATTTATTAAGCACCTAGTATATGCTAAGCACTGTTCTATATATTGGAGATATAAAAATAAAAATCAATGTAGAAAAAGAACAGGAAGAGGTCCTCCAATATGTTTGGCAGATCCTGTTTGAAAGATTTATGTGAAAACACAGGCAAGAATTTCACAAGATGAGAAGACATGGGATCTTTGCGATCTTGGTTGGTAAAGGGAATATTCACACCTGGGAAATCAGGGAGCCATACAAAGATTCAAAATAAGCCTTCCAATATTGACTTGATCTTAAAAAAATCTTTTTGAATAAAGACAATTCATTATCTATGTGATAATATGCAGAAAACTTTAGGATAGGTGTTAATTTACTGTGTAAAAAAGCAAAAATATCCAGTCAGTAAATAAGCATTTATTAAGTGCTTACTCTGTGCCAAACACTGTGCTAACTGCTGGGGATATAAAAAAAAATGCAAAAGACAGTTCTTGCTCTGAAGGATCTTAAAGTCTAATGGATGAGACAACATGCAAACGACTATGTACAAGCAAGATACAGACATGATTAATTGTAGATAATCAGCAGAGAGAAGGCACTACATTGAGGGGGGTTAGTAAAGACTTCTTGAAGAAGGTAGGATTTTAGCTGTGACTTGAAAGAAGTCCAGAGACAGAGATGAGGAGGGAGAAAGTTCCAGGTATGGGGAAGAGTGAAAATGTCCAGTCCAGAAAAGGAATGTCTCCTATGAGGAAAGCCTATAGGATAAGATAGTCTCCTATCAAGAAAGCCACAATAATAGGAATGCAGAATCCAGCATAAGGTACAAGAAAGCTGGAAAGGTGGACATAGGGGCAGGTTATAAAGAATTTTGAATGCCAAGTAGAAGATTTTATACTTGGTCCTGAAGGATAAAGTAAACCACTGTAGTCTATTCAGGAGGAGAATGAAATGGTTAGACCAGAGATCCAAGGAGATCACTTTGATGTTTGAATTGAGGATAGACTGTAGTGGGGAAAGACTTGAGTCAGGGAGACCAGTCAGCAGGCTATTGCAATTGTTCAGATGTGAGATGATAAGGACCTATACCTGGGTGGTGGCAGTGCCAGAAAAGAATATGGGCCATATGTGAAAGACATTATGAAGGTAGGAACAGCAGGACTTGGAAACTGATTGGTTATAGAGGGTTAAGAGAGAGTGAGAAGTGGAGAAAGATATTAAGATTGTAAAACTGTGTGTCTGGGAGGATGTTGGTAACCTTGATAGTAAGAGGGAAGCCAGGAAGAGGGGACAATTTGAGGCAAAAGAGTATGAGTTCCACTTTAGACATGTTGAATTTAAGATGTCTAATGGGCATTCAAATCCAGATGTCCTAGGTGGCACATGTGGTGCAGTGAATAGAGTTTTGGACTTTGGGTTAGGAAGGTCTGGTTTTAAATTCTGCACTAGACACTTACTAGCTGTGCAACCTTGGGCAAGTCACTCAACTTCCATTGGCTTAAGTTTCCTCATGTATAAAATCAGGCTAATAATACCACCTAACTCCCAAAGCTGTTGTGAGACTAAAATAATATAATATTTGTAATGCATTTTGAAAGCCTTAAAACTTTATATAAATGTTAGTTATTGTTGTTGTTATAATTTCCAATAGGCAGTTATAGATATTAGACTGGAGGGCAGCAGAAAGGATAGGGTTGGATAAATCAATTTGAGAACCATCCAGATAGAGATGATAGTTGAGTCCATGTGAGCTAATTAGATTACCAAATGAAATAGGAAAGAGAGAGAAGAGAAGAAGCCCCTAAAATTTAAGTACCTATAGATAAATTCAATGAATTTTCACAATTTAGTGGAAACCAAATGCCTCGTTGTTTTTTAAAAGCCTTTTATACATTTCAGTTTTCATTAATCAGTTCAGTACTCCATTCATCACTGTGGCACATTACTCCCTACATAAAGCTCATTGTGTACATCCACTATTAAGGTGACAATATTTGTGATATTAAATTACACCAAATGGAAGCTTTTATGAAACAGGGAATACTAATCACATTAAAGTATGCCATCACAAAAGGTCAAAAGTTGGGATATTTACAGCAGCATTTTTTATAGGTTGTCTTTTGGCCTTTTAAAATAGAGAAGCATTATATAGGCACAAAATGGACAGAATGGTTGAGTTATTAACTGATGCAAGTTTCTTTCTATTGTAAAAAGACAATCAATGTGCAAAAATACCACATCAGAATTACAGCTTCTAGATTATCAACAATGCTAGGATGAATGTTGAGGAAAGCGTCATCTTTATTATTTATGCATGTTTCTATATGGCAAATGCTAAAGTATCAGTAGGATGACTTCTAATGGATTTATTAAAATTAACCGTGGCATCCATCTCAGCATGGATTGTATGGATGACTAATATTTAAAGTGATTTTCTCCACTCTCTACACTTAAGTTGTACATCAAGGCCATATTACTCAACCTAAATTCATTAACAACCTGGTACCATTAGATGCTGATTTCACAGTATAAACATATTTGACAACATGATAAATATTAAAAAAAATATGAGGACTTATTTCTGTGGTATTATTAAATACCTTCAATATGCCAAGGAATTATTTAGACTCATTGACAGAAGAAACAGTTTCTTTTTTCCCCGTGTTTAAAAATCTCCCTTTTCCCAAACATACTTCAGTCACACATTTTGCTCTCCCGAGGTTAAGATTTAATGGTTAACCTACAAGCTTTCATACAAATTTTGGCTGTTCTAGATTACTGCTGCATAAAATGTGAATGATTAATTTCCCCATAGATTAGCTTCCAATTTGTGATATGTGCTAAGAATGGGAACGTTTTTGAAAGCTTATAATTCTTTAAATGCTACCAAGTAACCAACATGAAACATTTCAACACATCATGATTCTATTAACTGTAACAAGCCAGCAACATCTCTGTCAGGGAAAGTTTGCTAGGAAGTCAGATGGAAATTAAAAGTAAAACAACTATAAATAAAAGGAGCTTTTATACATCCTACAACCTTGTCAAGATCTACTTTGTTAAACCTAAATTTCCTGATGAGTTTCTCTAGTCATTGAAGGTATGCTATGGGGAAAAAGTCACAAGAAACAAAAGCTATAACCATTAGACTATTAAATGCAAAAGGAGTCTCAGGTGAGTGAACACCAGCTTAGCCAATCAGCCCCAAATGCTGAAGCCTATGAAATCTTACCAATGTCCCCAATACCTTGCAACACTAATAGTCCATTACTGCCCACCATTTGTCTTTCCGAATGATTATACTATAATGTGAACTACTTGAATTCAAGATCATAAGCGACGAATGAGTTTATGAAATAGGGCAGCATGAGGACACAATTCCCAAAAGCTCATTTGGTGGAATTGCAAAAGCAGTGGAGGTAAGGACAGGAAGAGATTCATAAGGTTTGGATCATTTAAGTGGGATAGCAATGAAATATCATAAAACATATAAAGACCCACATTCACACACACACACACACACACACACACACACACACAATTCCAATTCCTAAAAGGAATAACACCACCATAAAAAGGATTAAAGGAATAAGAAATCTCACATAGGGTACACTAGGGTCTACTCATGCTTCTAGAAGGGAAAAAAAATCAAAACCAAAAAAAAATGCTACAAAAGGAGAAAAGAGGTAATAAAAATGGAAGAGGCAGTGACAAACAAGAGTCAGATGCATTACTACTAACCAGAAAGGTTGGGGAGAATGAAAGGCTTTTACACACAAATCATGGTGAAAGAAAGTTAGTAAGTCCATTAATAAATGAACAGGAGAAGGAAATACAGCACTGTCATTGAAGGGACTCTAATATTGAACTGTTTGTTTGAAGCAGAAAAGTGAAGGAGATCTTAGATAATGAAGAAATACTGAAAACCTCATTTAAATAGCTCAGGATAAATTCAAATGAGAAAGCAGTAGAAATGTCACACATATACAATAAAGTACAATTAGAAGCCTTAGACTCTTAAAGGAGTCATTAAAAGTTAAAAAAAAAGAAGGGATAGTTATCTAAGAAATGGAGAACTATAGGAAAAACAGGGCCAGTACAGGCACCCTTGTGAGGCTAGACAACCTTCCCACAGCACCTGTCTTATCTGCTATCTATGTTCCTTTGCTTCTATGTATATAGGGATTTAGAATGTCTCTATCAAGACTATCCTTATATGAAAGGTTCAGAAAAATTCGTGAACATTGAGGCAAAATATGAAAGGAAATGTATGTTGGAAAACATGGATAGGTGAAAGAGAAATGTGGTATTTTTGTGGAAATGTAGTACAGCTGTGTCTAGTTAAGGCAGAGGGATGTAGCCCAGAGGTATAAAACATGGCGACCACTCACAATACTCCAGAGAATGGTCTGAATCAGTTAAAATATTGGGACATATTTAATAAAGTAAATAAAAATTTTATTAACTATAGATGATATTAACATGTGGTTTTCTAAGTCAATAGGTAGCCCCCAGGGATCCTTATGTACAGTTAGTGGCCCCTGTTTCTATATGAGTTTGATACCACTGGTGTAGTGGATAGGACACTCAACTGGGAATGAGGGAGAACAAGGTTCAAATCCCATTTTAGATACTTACTGGTTGTACGACCCTGGGAAAATCACTTAACCTCTCTGAGCTTCAGTTTCCTCAGCTATAAAAATGAGTTTGGAGTCAATGACCTATCAAGTCACCTCTAGCTTTAAATCTATGATCCTATAAATTTCAGAAAAGTTGCTGAGATGAAGAAGTTAAAGTTCCTTTACTAGGAGTTCCCGAGCACCAGTGAAATTACAGGTCAGTAAAAGAAAAAAAAAAATTATACGACAAATCACCTAGTTAGGTGAAAAAAATAGATGATGAGGTCCTGATAAAAAAAAATTAGTAAGTGTCTAGCAAGGCAATGCACTATGCACTGATCATGGAACTGTCATAGAAGCAAGTTCTAACAATAAACAGAAGTGGGATAGGGTGGGGTGGGGTGGGAAGGCTTTGACTATTGTTATAGTTTCTAGAAGTCTCCTTCCACTAAATGGCAAATGTTTAATAAACTCTTGACCTGCTTTACCAACAATTATTTTTCAGAAGGTAGAGGAAGGGTGAAGAAAGAACTATTACTCTGGATTTATATAGCAAATCTATTAGGTCAGGTAAAAGTTATGAGAATAGGAATGGGAAAAAGTGGCCGTGTGGCCATATTTTTGAGATGCCATCATCTTAAGAGTTTATGAGAGGTGAGAAGATGATGTTAGTTGTGTACTCTAGGTTTGGGGCAGCTAGGTGGTACAGTAGATAGAGGACTGGGCCTGAATTCAGGAAAACTCCTCTTCTTGAGTTCAAATCTGGCCTCAGACACTTACTACCTGTGTGACCATGGGCAAGTCACTTAATTCTGTTTCCCTCAGTTTCTTCATCTATAAAATGAGCTAGAGAAAGAAATGGCAAACAACTTCAGTATCTGTCAAGAGAATCCCAAATGTGGTCACAAAGAGTCAGACACGACCAAAAAGCAATTGAACAATAAATGCTAGGTTTGAGGGAAGATTATTTTTAAAATTGAGGTAAATTATAGGTATAATCCTATTGTATGAAATGCTAAGAGAGAAGGGATTTATGAAAATTAAAAAGGCAAGGCACCCAAAGAGACCAATATAGTTGCACCAGGAACTTTTGAATAAACAAAGATTTTCAAAGTCTACATACAATAGCTACAAGGTAGATAGGGAAAGACAAAAGGGTGGTATATGAGTTTATAAGAAAAGTGGCAATGTCCAGAATAATCTGAACTTTTCAAAAATACAAAGACAACACAAAAGACACTTTGAACTATTAATGTGCAAGGTGAGAAGAATGAAGGGTTAGGATTAACATTTGCATCATAACAGACAAAGAGCAGAAAATGGAATTTCTGAATTCTTTTTTAATCCCTTAAGGAGTATGACCTTCATATTGGAAAGAACAAAGCAAATATGACCAAGAAGAAACTAAGGGCCAACATAGACAAGGAAATAATAAAAACAGCACCTACCTGTACTAAGTGAGTTATTTGTAGTGCATCTCAATGTAAAAATAAAGGCTCTAAAACATTTAAGGATTTTAGTTGACTACAAGCTAAACCTGAGCCAACAATATGATATATGGCTGCCAATGACAGGATGTCAGGCAGCATTAATTGAACTATAGTATTCAGAACAAGGTAGTACTTCTGCACTCTTAGCTAAGACAAATTATACCCTAGGGTACTGAAAGAACTTGCAGGTGTAGTGGAGGAATGGATGATGGTGACCCGTAAAGATCACCAATTTGGTGGATGGGAGCAATGCAAAAAAAAAAAAAAAAATTAAGACAGGCTAATGTCCCTATTTGCAAAGAAGGGAAGATAGATTCTGGGAATTATTGCCCAGTGGGCTTGATGAGTCTCCCTGGAAAGATGCTAGAATACATTATTAAACATATAGTTTGTGAGCACTTAAAAAGGGAAGCAGTGATCATTAGCAGCCAGCATACAGATTCACTAAGAATAAGCCATGCCAGACTAATTTCATTTCCCTCTTTGACCAGGTTATTAGATTGGTTGATTGGGGAACACTGTAGACACAATATATCTAGATTTCAGCAAGTCATTTGACAGAGTCTTTTCAGGATTACTCGTGGACACAATAGATAAATACAGAGTTGACATAAGTATAGCCATATGAATTTGCAATTTGTAACAGCCACACTAAAATGAAATGGATTATTAGATTAATGTGAACCTAGAAGTAGTCAATCAATGAACAAGAAGTTTTTATTAAGATCCTACTACGTGCAGAGTATGCAGATAGAAATATAACAATGATATAGTCTCTTCTGTCAAGAAGCTAACATTCTACTGGGGTTGGTGGAGATGGGGGTGGAATCAAGGTACAGCATGTTCATAGACAAGTGAATTAAGGAAATAATAATGAAATTTTAGAAGAAGCATTAATAATATGGAGAGTCAAGAAAGGCCTCTTGATGGAAGTGATGGTTAAGTTTAGCCTTGAAAGATTTAAGAGGTGTAAGAAGCAGAGGTGAAAAGGGAGCGCATTCCAGGTAAGAAGTTATCCTATAAAATGGCATGGAAGTGAGGGATAGAATGGCATGTATGGTATAGCAAGTATGACAGCATGGCTGCAATGTAGAATATCCTAGAGGAAATCCTCACCACGACCTCCAATACCTCAACCCCTCAGTTCTTTCCTGACCATTACTATGTGCGTTGGCTACACTCTCCTCCCTTCCCCATCTAAACCCTTGGTGAACCAGTTCAACTCTATACAGTCTTCTCTTGAATCTTTTACCCCCTCATTCTATCCAAGTTCTTGCCCTGCCAAGCTTTAGTCTTGGATCACCCGCATGATCCATTGCTTTTGCTCCTATTTTGTGTTGCTAGACGAAGATGGAGAAAATAATGAAACCCTTCTCACTGGGTCCACTACAAATTAATGTTACATAACCTCAACTGGGTCCTCTACACAGCAAAGTCATCTTTTTATATTGATTCACTATCCCATTCAGCATAATGGTTTTTAAAAATCTTTTCATCCTTCCTGAAAATAACCGTGGCTCCCCTGCCCTGCCCCAACTCTCTCAGTTGAAAATTTTTCACTGAAAAAATTGAGGCCAGGTTGTCAGAGGTCCCTCTTGCCTCCTCCCTCTTATCTCACATGACTAATATGTCCTCCATTAGTCTCTCCTCCTTTACCCTTTTAAAACTAGAAAGAAAATTGTGTTTCCTAATAAAGTAAATTTGCATTCTTAATGAAACAAGTGTGTAAAATGCCCAAATGCAAGAAATACACAAGTAATAAAAAGCTGAGAGGAGGAGGAGGAGAAGGAGGAGAGGTGTGATAGAACAAATGGTTCCCCCATCCCATAGTAAAAGTAGTTGACTGGGAAACTATGCTGTAATTCAAATAACACAGCTAGATTTTCACAAAACGTTAAATGAAGTATCTCATGAATTTAATTTAATATTTTTTCATTGCAAGTTATCACTACCTCTTATGCAAAATGGACAACATTACATAGAAAATGAAGAGTTAAGGTAAATGGCAGAACATCAAAACGGAAGGAGGTAGCTAGTGGGGCAAACAGAAGATTGATTCCCATTCCAGCCAAATCTAATAGTTTCATTATCATCAATTAATGGGGAAGTAAATAGTATGCTTCCTAAATGTGCAGATAAGACTAAATTGGGAAATCTTATTGGTCTGAATATAAGCATATACTTAAAATGACATCTCTTGAAAAAAAATTTAAAGCTATAGGCAGCTAAGTGGCATAGTATATGGAGTGCCAGACCTAGAGTTAGGAAGATTCATCTTTTTGAGTTCAAATCTGGCCTCAGACAATTACTGGCTGTGTGACCCTGGGCAAGTCACTTAAACCCTGTTTGCTTCAGTGTCCTCATCTGTAAAATGAGCTGGAGAAGGAAATGACAAACCACTCCTATATCTTTGCCAAGAAAACTCCAAATGAAGTTGTACAGAATTAGAACAACAAGGAATAGGCTGTGTTCAGTTTTTATACAAGACAGATGTGGTTTTAAAAAAGTGGCCTATACTTGAAATGATACTATCCATATGTGTGTGTATATACATTCATCAATGTATAGATATATGTATATGTAAATATATATGTAAATGTTTAAGTATATATAAACACTTATTTGTTGAGCATTACTGAATAGATTACAAGGTGGCTAGGTGATACAGAATTTGAATAATGCAAATTAACGTACTGGAAGGTCAGAAATACACTGGTATACACAGACTATCACATTAAAGAAAGTAATCACCATCTAGCAAGGTGCATCTAGGTAAAGTAGTGGATAGAGCACTTGGCCAGGAGTTAGGAAAGTGTTCAAATCTGGCCTCTGACTCTAGCTGTGTAACCTGGGGCAAGTCATTCTGTCTGTCTCAGTTTCTTCATCTGTAAAATGGGTATAACAATAGCACCTTCCTCCTGGAGTTGTTGCTTTTATCTCAAATGAGATAACAATTGTAAAGTGCTTAGCACAATTCCTGGCACGGAGTAAAAACTCTATGAATGTTAGATGCTATTATTATTATTATCATTATTCTTATTGTTATTAGTCTTACCTTGAGGCTGCTATTGTCTACTGAGACAGTAGACAGAGTACTAGATTTGGAGTCAGGGAGATTGAAATTCAAGTCCTTCCTCAAATACTTACTAATCATAGGACATTTAACCTCTATGCCTCAGTTTACTCATATATAAAATGAAGGGGTAACCTATCTTAATTCTTTTTGCATTGCTCCCATCCACCATATTGGTGATCTTTATGGGTCACCATCATTCATTCATCCATTACACTTGAAAGTTCTTTCATTTTACCCTAGGGTATAATTTGTCTGGGCCAAGAGTATAGTGGCACTACCTTTAAGGTCCTTAACAACTGCAGATATACGACTTTAGTGTAGATACATTCTTAAGCAAGTGATGAGCTTAAAGAAAAGAATAAAAGTTAGATGAGGTTTTATCTCAGTCCAATTTTCAGACATTTTGGATTTATTCAAAATTATACCTACAAATTTGGCCCTTTAGAGACTCGAACCAGTAGTGAGCACCTTCTACAAATTAAAGAGGACAAAGTGATCAAGGAGAACTGCCACCACATTCAAATCTTTGTAATATCAAAGTCATCTATGCTGTTGAATAAATCTAGATACTTTTCAGGCCAATGGCTAAAACTTCAGAAAATGTATAGAGACAATAATGCCTCAACTAAAGGGTTTCATTTGATAAAGCATTTGTGAAGACCATTTCCCAATCTTCCTTACCCCCACTTCCATAGATGTATGTATGTTAGTATAATAATCAAAATATTTTGTAAAAAGTATATCATTTTTTTCCTTACCTGAGATAACCCTGAGAGGTAGGTTCTATTATTATCCCCATTATATGGATGAAGAAACTGAAGCAGGCAGAGATAAAGTGACTTGACTATGCTCACAAAGCTAGTTACTATACAAGACCAGATATGAACTCGTGTCTTCCTAATTCCAGCATCAGTACTCTATCCATTGTACCAGCTAGCAGCCATACGATATTGCTATGTGATCTCTTGCTCCACTAAAGCATGGGCATTTCAAGACCAATTCAGAAGCTCATAAAACCTTTTAAAACAGAATAAACTATCTAAGCAGGAGGAAGGTCAGTGGGGATGCCCTTGTATCCTGGATATGTCATGTCAGGAAAATCTGTAATACAGATATCAAACAGATCCAAGGCTAAAACAAAAACAAATGGCAAACAAGACAAAAAAATTGCTTTAAGAACCTGAGGAAGATTTTGAATTCTTGTGTCAGCTTCCATAGAAAGGCTAATCCCCTTTAGTAAAGCAATCTCTGGTATATTTGCATTGCCACAGTCAATTTTTATTAGGAGGAAAAGAGGAGACACAATTTGCTATTCTTGAAGAAGTTTTTTTAAAAATATCAGATAATAAATGATGGCCTATTTCTAATAACTACAGTCCTTTAATTATTTGATGAGGGGTGACCATTAGAATTTCCATTTGTTCACAGATGGCCTTCTATTTCCCCCACCTTAAAGAAGCATGCTTCAATGTTTACACTGGACCTATCTGGATTCATTTGATTTGCAGGGTAATAACCATAAAAATCACTTGCCTCGGAATTTATGAGGCAAGAAGATTCTTCAGTGGGATGATGGATAAATCCCATATCCTGAAAGTGACAAAGACAAAGCACCTGAGACTTAGAACAGATTTTCGAGATCATTCAGCGACTAGATTCTAGTCCAGTGCTCTGGTTTTTACAGAGCATGCTGCAGTCCACAAGGCTTTGCCCATCTATGGGTCAGTAGGGTTAGAAGTGAAACCCAAATTTCCTGTCTACCAATTAAATGATCTTTCCAATATACAACAAAGGAGCCAAGATCAAAAGGGAAAGTGTACTCTTGGATGGAAAATTGGTTAAACAACACAGAGCAAGATTTTGTTCTAATTTTTTCTTACACGCTCTCTGTGATTCTGCTAAGCAGGTTTGTGGTTTATGGACTCCCTAAGTTTCCTTAATGCCACTTAGTGAAAATGGATTTCAGGCATAATGGGATATTTTCAAAACCCGAGTTGTTTTCCAAATGTGCATAAGGGGAAGTCCTTTTCAGGCCTCATTAATGTACTACCCTGCCAGTTTTCCAGGCCTTCCATGTTGATATCCTGTGACTTTCAAATTGTGACTTGGAGTACCCAAAGAAACAAAGCCACTTAAAAAAAATGTCTTCGTTGTGCTCTAGAAAGGCCTCATTCAAGTGTAAGGTGGGTGGCCTGGCTTCTAGGGACCATTCCTTGAAGCACATTCAGGTTTTGTCTTCTTGGCTTCAGTGCCATGTGGAGCTTTGGAGCCCATGTTGGGCTTGTACTGTGTGATGATGAAGAGTTCTCTAATTGGCTGCTGAGCCAGAAGAACTGATGATTCAGGTGTTGCTGAGACACAACTCAGTAGATATAGAAAAAGAGTAAACTATCCTTCTTATACTCTTTCCTTTGTGGCCAAAAGTGAGGCAGGACTACTTTGGGCTGCTTCTTGAAAATTAGGTGGGAGAAAGTCAGCAATCTTGTTCTTCACCCAGCCATGTTGGCTATGAACACATGACTTCCCCTGTCCCTTTGTTTTTAATTATTCCTGATATTATGAAAACAAGTATTCTAAGACAGAAAGATCCAGGTGGCAAACTAGTGAGTTTCAAAAGGTCTGGAGTTCTGTGGCAACAGTAGCACCATACACTATCAGGGAAGTGACTGACATTAAAAGAATTGTCTCTTTTAGGAGTGGAGAGACACAATAAGTATATACACATTCAGGGTATACATTCCCTTGTGGCATATAGAAGTGCTTCGGACACATCTGAACCCTGAAGGTCAGCTGAGCTCCCCACCCAACAGAGAGCTAGACCTAAGGAGAACTTTTGAGGATTGTCACAAGGAGAAGAAAGAGTTTGAAGCAGCAGTAGTGGTAACATACTCCTTTGCTACATTACATATGTTCGCTATATGTGTACCTCACCATTGTACTGTAAGTTTGAGCCTCTCTTCCCATAAATGCTAGGTGTATTTGTGAGTGTGCCCCAGTTTGGGGGGAATGCTTTCTACTAACTGTTCTTACTATGACAACCTTAACAAATGACTTTTCTAAAAGTTAATGGAAGTTCACTGGGTGATTGTTGATGAAGGGGCATAACTAATTGGGACTCAGGAGCTACAGCACAGAAACATATGCTCCCAAGGTTGCCCTGAGAACCCTGAAAGTACTAGCAGTCACCTTTTGGGATCTGAAATTCTAAGTGAAAGTTGTGAGTGGCCCAAGAAGTGGTATTATACCTCTGTTTGTGAGAGAACCCAGGGACTCAGTTTCTTCATTTATAAAATGAGAAGATTGAACTACAAAACCTCTAATCTCCCTTCTAGCCCTAACATTATTCTATAATAAGATAGTTATGATGCAGTATAAAATAAAAAAACAGTGAGTAAAAAGATGGAGTGAAGAATATATTTTAAACTATTTTATTTAAGTGGTTATAATAATTCAGGGCACTGGAACAGTTGTTGAAATTTAGGGAGTTTTTAGGCAAATATCAGAAGATTTAGAAGGTTTTCTTAATGCTAAGAATAATATTTCTAACATTCTACATCTTGCTTACATACTGCATGGCAGTTATCTTTCATGTAGCTAGGTCCAGATGAAAATAATTTCTTATGGTTATTTTGGGTATCTTTTTAGAATTATTTACCAAAAAAGAGGGACCTCTTTCTGTGCTTCTTGGCATGGAAAGAACAATAGGCCCTCAAAGACTATGCCAGTGAAGCTTTAGTTATGGAAGGAACTACCAGGCTGGAAAGTGAGGTCCCTGCTACAGACCACATATACAGCCTGAGAAGAGCTTAGCTAAGGAGAGAGGATCACCACCAGCAAGGTTGCCAATAGGTAATTAATTTTTTGACACGGTGACTCATGAAACAAATAATATCAAAAGGCTCTCAATCCTGCATAGTCTCCTTCCCCTTCCACATTACCAATGATCAAATGATGAAAACAGGGGAGGAGAGGGTGTACAAATGCTATCAACCACAGTTTTTAAATTTTCTTATACATTAACTCAATTGTTGGTATTCTGAAAGAGCTATTAGACACAACCTGGTACAGTGGGAAAAAATACTTGCTTTGCAGGAAAAATATCTGAATTTGAATCTATTTTGTATTACGTAACTAGATGTGCTAGGTTAGACAAATCACTTAATCTTTCTGGGTCTCAGTTTCCTTGGTTTAGATACAGATTAGATCTCTTAGGCTCACTTTCAGTTGTAAGTCCAATGATCCTATAGCCAACACCAAACTGATATACTAGAGGAAGAAGTGAATCCCATTCAAATGGACATGCGTCTCATATCTGAAGCCAGAAGATGTAAAGAAGTCCCAGGTAAATGGAAGGATAGTGCATAGGCTGTCTTTGGAGAACTGAGGAGAAATGGTGGGAGAGTTTATTTCATTTTGTACCCGAAAGCAACAAGGATCATATTTTATACAAAGAGATCTTTTTCCAAATAGTAACTTTACTCATCTTATTATTACAGAGGTTTTTTTTTTTAAATTCAAGGACTATGGTTTACATATCTTTACCTCCCTCTCCCAATTCCTAGCGCATTGCCTTGCACGTAATAGATGTTTGTTAAATTAATTAATCAATAAGTAATAAATTAAAATGAATAATAAATAAAAATTTAAAAATAAATAAAAATAATAAATAAACATTTGTTAAATTAATTAATGTGTCTTCTAATATTGTAGTCCTTATATGTTCTGGCTTCATTACCACATCGGAAGCTCCTGGAGGGAGCTGCTGTTGATCCTACTACAGATATCAGTATATATGATTAATGATTCTTAGGAGATCAATTGCCTGTACACAGATACAGTTAAGTGGTAATTGAGAAATTAGGAAAATAATTTAAGGAACTCCTCCTTGAATAATCTCAAGTTGTTCTGGATAGAAGGAGGAGAAGGGTTTTGAGGATTCTTTTTTTAGATGTTGAAGAATGAAGGTATTCAGAATTTGTTAGATAATTATTCAGCCTGCCTTACACCTGGATGGAGACAAAGAATGCACAAGTCATTTAAATCACCATGATCGATGAGTATTTATTTAGTTTTTGTGTAAGGTATTATGTTGGATGCTGAGGAGACAAAGAATCATATAGGTGCTGATCCCTGCTCTCTCAGGGTTCATTGTCTGTATACATAATGAATGAAAAGGAAGATAACTACATAAATGAACAGGATGTGATAAACAACAGCTACCGATTTCAAGATTTCAATAGGCAATCTGTATTGGTCAATGTTGATAAGGCTATATAATAAATCTTGACAGAATCAAATATTAAGATAAAATAGTCAAAAGGTAAGCACATCCCATAGTTGTGAGGCAACTAGCTAAAATTATTACTGATTTGTTATTTAACATTAGGTAGATATGTAGCATAGTGGATTGAGTACTGGATCTGGAGTCAGGAAGACCTGAGTTTGCAATCCTGCTTCAGAAACTTTCTAGCTATGTGACCCTGGGGAAGTGATTCACTGCCTCAGTTTTCTGTGGGGTAATAATAGCACCTACTTCTCAAGGTTCTTATGTAGATAAAATGAGATATTTGTAAAAAGCTTTGCAAATCTTAAAGTACTATGTGAATGTTAGTTATTAGTATTATCAGTTACTATTATTCTTTGTATGCCCACCAAAAAAAATATACAGGGGAAATATAATCATCCAATAAAAATTTCCAGAGAAAGTAGAATTCCTAGAGTTGATTTAGTTAAACAATTGAAAGTAAATTTGGTGAGAGGTCACTACAGACATAACATGTAGCTTAAGAGAAGATATAGGAGAGAATGAGATATTTGAGGAGGATAAAAATGAGGAATTACATTTGTAGATTGAACTAAAGGAATTTACTGGGAAGAGAGAAGAAGACAATGGTCACAGGATCACAGTATCTCTAAGTTGGAAGAGGCCTCAGAAGCCACGTAATCTAATTCATATTTCTACAACATACCTGACCTCTCTTCTCCTTAGCCTTTGCTTGAAGACACACAATGAGAGGGTGACCTTCTACATGAGATAGCCCATTCCAATTTTGGATAGCTTTCCTTGTTAGGGGGTGCTTGCTTATATCGAAGCTAAATTTGTGTCTCTGCCACTTATGCTACGTGCAAATCCCATTTCATTAGGCGAAGGGCTTTGAAGAGGTCAGTAAAGATATAGACAGTTGATTTGAAGATAAAACCACTCATTCATTCATCCAATGAACATTTCTTGAGCACCAATTACATACAAGGCATTGTGCTAGGAGGTACTGTGTTACTGAGATGTACAAAATAGAGTCCTTTCCTTCCTGGGGCTACCAATCAGGTAGGGAAAATTAAATGTGTACACAAAGATGTGGGATACAAGACAGTGTAAAGCCCCAAGTGTCATAGAAATGGCACAAAGAAGTAAAAGGGTACAGGAAGAGTGAAATGATCCGAGAAGGCTTCAGAGAGGTGATGTTTGACCATAAAGGATGGATACAATTATGTTAAGTGGAGAAGTGGGCAGAGGACAGGTATGCCAGCAGAAAGAATGACAGGAAACTAAAAAGAAAATAGATCAGTTTTAATTCTCATGAAACTAGTTGACTTTTCTAGAGAGAGAGGAAGGAAGTGGATTATTTTGAAGCATTCCTTTTGGTTTCAAAGGGCAGATGTAGGATCGGTATATGAAAGTTACAGAAAGGAAGATTTTGGCTCAAGATAAAGAAGAACTTACTAATGATCAGAGCTGTCCAAAAAGGGAAGTGGCAGTGAGTTACTTGACACTGGACATTTTAAAGCAAGATCTGGGATGTTGTGGAGGGAATGCTTACAAGGATGGTAGAAGGCTGGACTAAATGACTTCTAAGCTTCCTTGCAATTCTAGGATTCTATGAAAATATAATAACACAAATTGAATAGCAGACAATGAACCTCAAAGTTGAAGAGAAATATTTTAGAAATAACTGTCCAGTATACATAAAGTGTTCATAAATGCAAATTTCTCTGTGGAGAAATGCAGATCACACTAAAAAATGGAGTTAGTGGCACAATAAACAAACTGCATTTAAAATGAATGTTTTCATGGCATTTTGCCATTTAATAAATAAAAAGCAAATCCTTTCACATCATCTACGTGATGGCAATCACCACTGAATTACTTCTTGTTAGTCTGCTCTTGGTAAGATACGAAAAACTATAGCATCAACACTAGTTAAAATAAACCACCTGTAACCTTGCATTTTCTCTATCATTCCAGGGAATATTCTCATGACAGAAACTTTGAAGTAGCTTATTGAGGATAACAGTGAAAGGAAATTTTAAATAATTATAGGACATTCCAAAAAATATGTCTTAGACTGAAAGGAATGGGAAGACTGAATTGTGAGGCTGATTTATTCACTACAGTCAGTGATGGAGGGAAAAAGATAGATTTCTCTTAAGATTCAAACCCAAAGAGAGGGGGGAAGAGACCTTTTGAACCCAGGAAAGGAGATTTAACCAGCCAGGAAAATTAAGCAAGGAAAATGGATGTTGAAAGTGAGGGTAAAAAAAGCTTTATACTTTACATCCAAAGTGAAATAACTATTTGGTGACCATTTTTGAAGTTTAAATGGATGAAACACTAGAACATGGATTAAAGGATGAAGACTATACGGGGAGGGGAGGTTGGAAAAATCTCAGTTCTTTGTACTTGAGTATTTAGTTGATATAATTATGTGTTCCCAGCACAGTGTTATAAGGTGTAACCCAGCTGCATCACAGACACATTCAAAAAACATGGTCCCAATCTCAGATGATTCTATCAGACTGGAAAGATAGTAAGTCTGGAAATGTCTTTGAACTCCAAAACCTTCAAATACCATCCACAAAAATGGTTGAAAGAGGAGGTTACAGATTCAAATTGTCTCTATACAATATTTTCCAGAGTAGCTAAATACGTGGCAGTGTGGTTATTATTCTAAATTCAAACAAAGTTTGTATGCCATCTGTCTTAGAGTCATTCAAATTAATTTTTACTGCTCCCATGAGAAAGAAGAGGACATTCCTTCTTCAGTATAAATGGTCAGCTTACCAACATTAATCACTAATTAAGATAAATTATTTAGATGTCAGCTGTTAGCTATTTAATATCCTGTGTAGTTCTCAGAGGAAGGTATGGATTCTCCCTTCCCCTCTTCCCCATGTTGGAATCATAGTGATGCCATTTTGGGGGAGATGTTATTGATTTGATGATTTTGCTTGTTTTGGTAACAACAATACCATCTAAAAGCTGCATTCAACCAAGAGAGCAGTATTTTTGGAACAGCAGGCAGTATAAAAGTGCATTGTGAATATTAACATATTCCAGCAAATTAGTTTGCACTCATTATCATAAGCAATTACTTACTGTTTAGATGCTGCTGGTATTAAATTGGCAAGCAATTTGCAAGAATTAAAACATAACATGAAGAGCTTTTGGAAATTTCAACAATGTACTACACAAATGAGTCTAGGTTCACAGGCTACAGGCGTGGTTAACCATTAACAATATTTAGCTTTTTAATAGTACTTGGTTAACTTTCTGGCCCTTTACTCTGGGATCTTCTTAATGACATTTACATGAATACTATACATAGAAATGCAAATATCCGACCCAGAGGAGAAGAGACTGAGCTGGTACCTCCAAGGCTTTGTGGCCTGAGAATGAACTGGGTTCTCGGGAATATTCAGCTCTAGAGCTTCTATCAATTCATTGCATTGCCTTGGACAATTTATTTCAGTGATAGTTGTTCAGAATTTTTTTGGTGCCTTTCCCTTTTATCCCTTCCTTCATCTGTTCCCCTGAATTTAGCTTGGATTTGCTCATGTGAATTCTCCCAAGCAGACATGTTGTCTATTGTCTCTTTCTTTCTTCCAAGCTGTCTGTCCTTCATCAACTTTCAGTGTAGAGACCCTTCTTGCATCCCCAGTTCTCCCCCATGAAATGATTTACTTCTCTGCATGCACTCCTTCAATGGACAGCTCGATGGTGCAGTGGATAGAGCGTCATGCCTGGAGTCAGGAGGACTCATCTTCCTGAATTTAAATCTGGCCTCAGACACTTACTAGCTCTGTGACCGTAGGCAAGTCAGTTAACCCTGTTGGCCTCAATTTCCTCATCTGTAAAATAAGCTAGAGAAGGAAATGGTAAACACTCCAGTATCTTTACCAAGAAAACCACAAATGGGGTCACGAAGTGTCAGATATGAATGAAAACAACTGAACACGCACACTTTCTAAGTTGGCCCTTAAGATTAGAGCTCAATGTGAAATTGTTCCTAAAAGAACTTTTGATGAAGAAATGAAATATTCTTTATTATTATTGACCCATCAACATCCAGGGGAAAAAATAAAATCCATACTCTCTTCTGTGGACTACATACACTTTGTAGTGATGGTTTTACATAAATCTCTTGTGAGCTAAGGCCATGCATTTGCAAGACATGACTAAGCATTCAATTTGTGGTTATGGAATAGTGATGCTAAATGGTTTTAAAAGGAGAAAGCTTGGCTTTATAGGCATGGATCATAGGGTCATTGATTTAGAGCTGGAAGGGAACTCAGAGGCCATATACTCCATCCTCCTATGATGGGGAAACAGGTTCAGGGAGGTTAAGTCAGTTATCCAAGGTCACACAGGCAATAAGCCTCAGAAGTAGGATTTGAACCCAGGGCCTCTGACAACAGAGGCAGTTCATTTTCCACTAGTGTTCCCAGTCACAGATTCCAGGATTGCTAAGCCAGTCTGGAAAGAGTTTCAGCTGGAGGAGCTTAACTTCACTATTCCCAGAGGGGACATTACCTTTTCCTCCCAAAGTAAAAAGGACATAAATATATTGTCTGGAAAGCTGAGTACTAGTACCCTTAGGTTGTCATCTTCTTGATGACTCTTGATAAAAGAGTTATTGTTCCTTAGCCAAAACATCTTATTGAATGCAAGATGAAAGACTTCAATGATGATTGACAGCAGAATTCCAAGAAAGTCACTTAACATAAATCGTAAAAGATCCAACTTTTTTTTAGAAAAAAAAAAGTAGTCAAGGACTCCTTATACCCACTTGTCAGGAAGACAAAACCTGACATATTTAAAAGAGATGACAATTTCAGATATGTTATAAATGTTTGACCAACACTTGACTAGGTACTATATTATAACTTTCTGTTGTTTCCTGTTTATAAGTTTAGTCTCCCCAACCCATAATCTCCTTGAGATCACGGACTATATTTTATCCTCTTTTGTGTTCCTTTACAGTGCCACATTGATGCCCACCTAGGCAGCTAGGTGGCACAGTGGAAAAAGCGCTGGGCCTGGAGTCATAAAGACCATAGTTCAAATCTGGCCTCAGATACTTCCTTAGCTGTGTGAATCTGGGCAAGTCACTTAACCTCTGCTTGCCTCAGTCTCCTGAACTATAAAATGGAGATGATAATAGGGTTGCTATTATCTACCTCTTGGGCTTGTTGTGAGTATCCAATGAAATAACATTTGTAAAGAGCTTAGCACAGTACCTGGTACATAGTGGGCATTATATAAATACATATCCCATTCCCTTCCCTTTTGTCTTCTCCTACCCAGTGAAATCTCAGTGAATTGAATAAAATACTTTGAGCTAACAATACCAAGTTTAATTTCCTTTTTTTTTTTAAATTTCTTGATTCAGAAAATATATCCAGGACTCCTGGAAGGCAGGAAATTGCAACTGTAGTCGCAGGTCTTCTACCGATTGACTGTGTGATCTTGAACAAGTCACTTTAAATTCTCAGAATCTTATAACTATTGTCTGTGAAATGAAGGGATTGGACTAGGTGTTCTCTATGGTCCTTTCTGATTTTAACATTTTATGGTTCATCATTTTGTCAAGTTTCAAGTCCATCATGTAGAGAGCAATTATCATTAGAAGAAAATTCAATAATGCGGCAATTAACCAAAAAGACAAACGAGGGAGGGAGGAAGGGAGAGAGAGGGAGAAGGGGGTGGGGGAGAGAGAGAGACAGAGACAGAAAGACAGAGAGACACAGACAGAGACAGACAGAGACAGAGACAGAGACAGACAGAGAGACAGAGACAGAGAGAGAGAGAGAGACAGAGAGAGAGAGAACATTATATAGTTGTCTTCCTGACCTCTAAATTTAGTCATAACTTTCTTCCTAGTCAATCAACAAGCATTTATTGAACTCTTACTCTATGACAAACTGTGTTAAGCACTGGATAGTTTGGATAACTGGCATATTTGTAAATGATAACAAAGTGTGGCAACAATAGACCGCTAAAATCTGGGAAGATTCAAAGGGTCTGAAGGTTCAATTTTCTTGTTTAAAGATATACTTCTAGAAAGGGAATATGGAATGAAACAGACTATTTTTGTTATAATTTTGTTAATGTTAACTAATGCTTACTTTTAGAAACAAATTGTAAACAATGGAGTTTACTTTTACACTTGTTTTTAAATTTGTTGTTTTTAAAGTTATATTTCTAAAAATCTTGTGAGCTTCTATTCATTGGAAGCTTTTAATTCTATTCATATACTTCTTTTAATTCTAGAAAGTGAGGAAATATCTCCCTGAAAGGCATAAGAGGGAAATTTTTCACTAATTAGCTGTATAATTTAAACTTTCAGATAATAGACCACCCACTGGAAACGAATAAACTTTAAAGTACAGACAGAATAAGACAAATTAAAAACAAAAGAGCAATATTTACTCATTAGACGTCTGACCAGAAGACCTTTCTGAATGGTAATCCAATTGTGAAAGCTTCAATTCAATTGAAACTTCATTCTACCCCTCATCACTTGTCACATTTGTCATTGCTAAATAATCTGCTAATTGGTCTCCCTTCATCCAGTTTCTCCCCTCTCCAAACTATCCTTACAGGGTTGCAAAATGAACACTGCCAAGACCATCTTCTTTTCCTCTTCACAATTTTTCTGTGGCTCCCTATTGCACCTGAGACAAAATACAAGCCTAGCATTTTTTTTTTATTAGGCAATTGGGGTTAAGTGACTTGCCCAGGGTCACACAGCTAAGTGTCAAGTATTTGGTCTGAGGCTGGATTTGAACTCAGGTCCTCCTGACTTCAGAGCCAGTGCTCTATCTACTGCACCACTTAGCTGCCCCCAAGCCCAGCATTTTTAAAGTCCTTTACAATCTGGTTCTCACCTCCCTTTCCATACTAATGCACAATATTCTCCTTCACATACTCTAGGCTCGCCTACTAACTACTCCTCCTCTTGGCTGTGCCATTTCCTGGGTATATGTCAATTCCCAAAGACTCTAAGTCTAAAAGTCTCATGTCTTGGCACGGGGGTTCCACCAAGTCTTTAATGCAGTCTCTCTTCCCCTCCTTAGCTTCCTTTAAGGCTTAGCTAAGGTGTAACCTTCTATAAGAGCTGCCCAGATTTTAATGCTTTCTCTCTCATGAAAATGTATTTACTTATCTTTGTCTAAACTGTTTTCCTTCAGTAGAAAGTAAATCCGGTTAGGACAGAGAATATTTTGGTTTTTGTCTTTCTATTCCCAACACCTGGTATTGTGCCTGGCATATGGTAGGAATGTATGTTTGCTGAAGTGAATGCAACAAATGTAAACATTTTCTTTGTGCAAGATGCCTACATCCTAGTGGGAGGGTGTGGGGTAGGAGTGGAGTGGAATAGAATATACACAAATCTAGACATAATACTCTTTCTAGGAAAATTTGAGGAGGGAAAAAACAGCTGGGAGTTGGAATGAAGGGAAAAATCAGGATTTTAACTGCCAGAGATGGGAAGAAAGTGAATTTCTGGTCTGAGTGCAATGTCAACAGCTTATAGCATTAGATGAGAAGAAAGATCTTGGGATCTGTGTATTTTTAACAAAAAATCAATATATAAAATAATTAAAATGTATACATGTGCATATATATATACACATACATATACATGTATATACATGTGTGTGTTATAAATGTGATACTGTGTTTTATCAGATAGAGAGCTGGCCTCAGAGCCAGAAACCTAGGTTCAAGTTCCATTTCTGACACATTTTGGCTCCATGACTCTGGAAAAATCATTCAACTTCTCAGTGCCCCAGGTACCTCTCAAAGTTATAAATTTCAGGGAAGGTACCCTTTTGCATCAGTGGAGAGAATCTCCTCCTCTCAAAAGATCTACAGCAATGAAATCATAATCCTAGTATCTACCCTATATTCCCAATATTCAATCATTATATATTTTGCACTCAAATTTATAGGCTAAATGATTTTTTTCATCTTTGGTAAGGGAAAAGGTCCTAATATCAATGAATTTTCCACACATTTTGATTTTTTTCTTTATTTTTATCTTTATAGATAGCATTGTTCATTAATTTATGCTGTCGTCTGCCTGAAACATTCTCCCAATTGACTATTGTATATTTGAAAGTATATATTGCGAAATAGTGTCCTTATTTCCCTTTTAATGCTGCTAATAACTACCAACTGTAGAAAGCATGCTGTCAGCATTCTCAAGTAAGATTTATTATAATGCATTCAGATAACACAGTAAGCTCTCTTTATAATTTACAGGAAGTTAACAATCTCGTGGCTTCTTCAGAGTCAATAGGCCTGCCACTCATCTCTTATCTTCTATTCACATACTCCCCAAACCTGCATTGCCACACTTCCCAAATCATCATCCAATCCCAGTCTGGGGAAGGATAAACATAGTCAAGTGGAAAGAACCTTGTATTTGTCACTAGCAAGGTTTGCAACTTTGGATAAGGCATTTAACCTCTGTATGCTTCATAGAATCATAAGCTTGTAGCTGAAGGATACATCAGAGATCATCCAGTGTAACCCCCACTTTTTTTTTTAAATAAAGAAAATCAAGGAGTGAAATGAAATGAGGAAATCAGAAAAGTTAAGTGACCTGTCTAAGGTCACATAGCTACTAAGTGACCGAGCTAGAATTCAAACCCAAGATCTTTTTAGACTCTTCCTTCAGAGATATTTCTATTGTGGAATACCACATTTATAAAAACAGGGCCTTGAAACCTTGCAAGGTTGTTCTGTTCTGTGATCTCCTGATTAACAAGTCCAAAGGCATTTTGGTCTTCATCATCTTTTGATTTGCATAACAACACTGATTACACTTTCCTTCAATTTCTAGGGTTCAGTGCCACTGAACTCTCTTGGTTCTCATCTTACTGCTCTAATCACTATTTCAATGGATTGTCTTTCTTTTCCCATTCTTCAAGTTGGAACTTCCCAAGTTTTGATCCCCGGTCCCAAAAGAACACTTCACGATTTCTTCTCTTGGTTCCTTGATTTCTGTCTTCAACACGAACTCCCAAACCTCTATTTTTAACTACTGAATCATTGTACCTAGATTTGCCTCTGTTGCTTCAAACCTGCCTCAAATCAAATATATTGCCTCCCACCCTCTCTACTGATTCTCCCTTTAGACTTCCCCATTTCTGATATGGTCATTTTCTCAATCATATGACTTTAAAATTTTATAGTTGGCTGACTCATTCTTCCTCACCTTCATCAAATCAGTGGATGAATAATGCTAGTGATTGCCACAATATCAATCAAACAGCCATATCCTCTTAAAAAGAATAAGCTGGGGAATCATGCATGACCAAGACAAGGGAAGACGTGCTTGTCAATTAATTCACCCCCAAACAATATATACTACAAACATTAGTAGTGACAAGTTGAGGCTTCTCCAGGAAGAAAGAGTTATACATACAGACTAAATAACATCAGTCACAGACTTTACTTTCCGTGTAGTGAAATCCTTAAAAGAGAGGCAATGTCAGAATACAGCTAATACAAAGTCCAGTTAGATTTCTCTGAGTAAAATGAGCAAAATACATTTTGAATTGGAGATTGTTGTAGACAAAATAATATCTTGAAAAGAACTAGATATTCCTTTCTCCTGCCATTGCTACTCCAGGGTACAGGTTTAATTATGAGGCCAGTTAAATTGAGGACCAAGTGAGATTATATGTCTAATGAGTTTGATACAGTCTTCCTTTCCTTTTCATCCAAAAAAGAAGGAAAAAAAAAACATGTTTGATGGACTCTGGTCAACCCTTTCTTCAAACTTTTTTAGACTAGTTTATAGTTCATGTTGTGGGGAAATATGTTTGCTAATGCAAACTTTAACCCTTTTCTCCATTGTACTCTGCTATGAATGTATTTCTCTTACCAGCAATCACACTTGCCTCTACATCCTGTAGCATGAAGACCTTCCACAGGCCTTCCATGGGGGTTAACATACACATTCCCCAGGGCCAAATTGGGCTCTGCATTGGTAGTCACATGCACCAGCTCTCAAAATATATAATTATTTTTCCAGACTTTGCTTGACAAATTTCTGTAGCAAGAAAAGTCTCCAAGGCAAGCCTGGAGTATTTCATTTTTACATAAACTAAATCACAAGGAAGCAGAATGAAAACGCCTCTTATTACTCTCTTGGAAGGAGTGAGATTACTTTTCAGCCAAGTGAATTCGAGGTTGACAAGAGTTATGCATGGGCTAAAGGGGCGGAAAGGTTCAAATGCACCAAAAGGCAACCATTCTTCAAAGGTTTAGGCACACAGAACATCAATATGAGATGAAATGTTCTTGAAGGTACAGACAGAGTATTGAATTAAAACTAGCATGTTACTGGGTTCAAGCTTGAACTCTGTTAGTGACTACTTGTGACCTCTTTGCCTCATTTTCTTCATCAATAAAATTAAGAGATACATCAGATGATTTCTAAGATCGCTTCTGATTTTAGCTGCTACAAGATGTTTACTTAACACCTATCTTAAGTGGTAACTCATCCAAAACAGGGTTCCTATCACATCAGAGGTGTTGAAGTAACTAAGCTTTTTTACTCTCTTCCTGTGACACTTCTTAAATTTAATAGTATTCTATCTAAACTATGAAATAGTTAGTAATAACAACATAGAAAATTAGTGTGTTTTCCCCCTCAAAATGAAGAGACTTTTGTAATTTCTGTAACTCAGAACAATTACAGTTCTAATTCTGCTTCAGATACTTACTAGCTGTGTAACCCCAGGCAAGTCACCCTCTCTGGGCTGCAGTTTCCTCATCTGAAAAATAAGAGGTTTGGACTCAATGGCCTCTAAGGTCCTTCTAGGTATAAATTTATGATCCTATGGCTACTATTGAACTAATATTGACATTAGCCAGGGGTTGGATTTAGTACTATGATACACAAGTGAAATGTCCAGTGGATATGAGACCAAAGTAGAATTTAAGAATTTGAGACTAAAAACGGACCCTACAGACCATGTAATAAAATAACCTCAATTTACACATGAGGAGATTGAGACCCAGGAAGAATGTAATTTGCCAATATCATACTTAGCTAGTGAGACCAAAGAGTCCTCTGGCTTTCCAAACTATTTTTTTTGCCACTGTTATCATGGGTTGAGACTTTGCTAGTTTTTAGTTCTCATGTAGAAGAGCCATTGTTTCACTATATGAAATCAAGAGACACCTGAGGAAAGTGGAGGAAGAAATAATGCCAAGATATCCACTCAATTTGGTATGATATTAAAATAAAAGCAATCAGAAGAGTTCAGTCTAGCATAATACATAATCACCAGGGGAAGTAATTAACTTCAGGGGAATGAAGAAAAACGGAAGAAAAAAAAACAACCAATTTCATTCATGTTACTTGAGTCCCCATCTGGAAACAGAAAAAACTGGTTCATTAAATAACAAACAAATGAAGAAAGTAAAGTAGCCAGGCTTTTTGACTTTCTATAGTTTACAAAGTGGTTAGAATTTATCAGATATACCTTACAAAAGAGTATTGTAGCTTACAAACTTATTACTGAGCTACTTCATTGGATGTTTAACAAGGATTTCTCGGGAAGCATGTTTAATTTCAAATACAGCTTGCCTTCTCATGTAACCCATTGGGGAGGTGTATGTATGGGGACAGTATTCCTTGGACTTTCTGGATGAGAAACTACTACAAAGAGGAACATGTATTTTAGCGACAAAATTCCATGCATCTGAGCTGAAAATTCCCTTCTGCCTCTCTGTGAAAGCTACTTACAAACAATGAAAAATGAATATAACAATTTTTGGTTGGCATTGTGAGCAGCTACCATTCTCATTTAGTGAAAGCACAGAACACAGGTGACTGATCTAAGAACCACCCCCCCCAAAACCAATAATGAACCCAGTGCACAGAAATCTGTGACTCATTCCAGTAAAACAGAGGCCAAAATTATCCCCAAATGTATTTAAAACCTAGTTACCTAATTGCCGTGGTCTCTACCATCTCAGACATATAATTAGAACAGCTACCTCTCGGAAGGTTGGGTTAAATGCTATTCAGCAAATATTACACTGGTGTTTCTGTTTGGTGAATATTTGTCAAGGTAATTCCTATTTAGAATAACATGATCAATCCAAGCTGGGATTATTATCAGCCTTGGTGAGATATGCTGTCACACAGATGGCTCAGATCCATGAAGGATTCATTATCCTTTCCAGTAGTCAATTTAAGTTGTGAAAATACTAGCAAAATTGTCCTTCGCTCTCTTCTGGGGAATTTGTAAATCCTATTCATTTCCCCCTAATGTCTTCCAAGTACAGGGGGAAAAAAAGCTGGCATGAAATCAATAGTCCAATTTTAAAAAATAAAATCTTACCTCCAAATCAAACCTATAGCTAAAACCATACAATAATACCTTATTTAGTCATAGGCTCTTTTTGTAAAGAGATTAAAGCCATCTATAAGCCCCTAGCCAGATTCTTCTAGTATAGGTCCCTAAAGACAAATTACGCACTGATGAAAACTACATTAACTCTTTCAGGATACTGCGGTTACTGTCTAATCCAAGTGAGTATTTCTTAAGTACCTACTATATGCAAGGTTATAATAATACAAATATCAAATTAAAAGTAGTTCTTTTCCTCAAGGAGTTTATATTCTATTCTCAAACAAAGATAAAGGACCTTAAGCACTAGTTGACCCTCATTTAGGATATGTCTTTTCCTCATTAGCCCTTTGGACAAAGATGGCTGCCTGCCATTGTCAGCTTCCTTTTACCAGGAAAGAAAGGTTAAGTGACTGGCTTAATGTTGTAAGTGAGCCTGGAGAATACTTAGGAGGTGCCTCTATTCATTTACTTACTCATTTTTTAAAAGTGTGCCCTTCACACAGTTTGCCCCAGGGCACAAGTAGTGAAAAATAGAACCTGGATTGTAATAAGTTACAGGTCATATAACAATAGCAATAAACAACTTAAATTCATTTTTAAAAAGTAGGGGTTTTACTGTTACCTCCCATGGAGGCAACAGCTAAAAGAAAGAACTGAAGACTGAAAAATGGATCTTGGATTATGAGGGATACACACACACACACACACACACACACACACACACACACATACAATACAGGGTTCCATTATTGGTTTATAAAGAAATACTTCCCAATTTGGGAAGTAAACTCTTAGCTTTGAGTTTGTTAACTATGGTGAATCATATTGAAGTTCAAAAAGTAGGAACTCCAAGTCAAATGAAGAAATACTTGAAAATTGGTAACGGATGGCTGAACAAGTTGTAGTGTATGTGGTGATGGAATACTATTGTGTTATAAGAAATGATGAGCTTGATGGTCTTAGAAAACACATGGATAAACTTGAATGAAATAATGAAGAGTGAAATGAGCAAAACCAAGAGAGCATTATATACAGTAACAATAATATTGTTTTAAGAACAACTTTGAATGACCAAGTCATTTTGACTGTTAATTAACTACCAAGGACATATGAAGGAATATTTTATCTGCATCCAGAAAAAGAACTGATAAATGGAAGTATGTATAGAATGGTTTTACACACACACACATACACACACACACACATATTTGTGTCTAATGGTAGACAACTCTAGGACAGGAGTGGGGAGGGGAAGATAAAAAGGAAAACAAGTTACATAATAATTTTATTATATATCTAAAAGGAATAGCAAGTTGTACATAATAGATTTGCAGTTTTATGTATATTTTTTCTATTCTACCATATTATGGAAATATTTGTTTTATTTCTTAAGTTCAGAATAAAATAAATAAAATTTTAAAAAAAGAAAATCAGCAATGAGAGGAGAGAGACAAAGAAAAGTGAACACAGATACTGATTGATTTGGGAGAGTAGAATCTGGAACACTTAGAGGCCAAGATGAAATGTTTTATATTCCCTTAGATATCTTCACATTCTCCCAATCTTTACATATGGAATAGCAATAATAGTTGTGTGTATGACAATAGTTAAAATCTGCATTAACACTGAAACATCCAGTTCTGAAATGGAAAATTCAGCTAATCAATCAATGGTCCACATAACAACTAGTTTTCTTTTTTCCATATAATTAATTTTTGGGGGACAGAGGAGTTATATTAAAGAGTTACTTTGGTATTATACCTACTGGTTGAGAAGCAGCTATATCTCTCTGAGTTTGAAAAAACATTTAGCAAGTCACATCATGTGAAATCAATGGTCTGTTACTGTTTTCATCTTTGTCGAGTTCGATATCACAAGGGTCCTTAAGATTTAATGAGCCTCGTCTGGTGAGTGAAGGTTCTAGCCTCCTTTATTTCTTCTGAAGTTATGAAACGGCTCGTATGAGAAATGAATACTACCCTCCTCAATAGGGTGATTAGAAATACTAACTGGTTTACAACAACAGTTTATTTCATTGGGGCATCACAGGGTACCAGGGTCAATCCAAACCATTTCTGCCATCCTAGGATGAGGAGACTGTCTCCTCTCTAAATATATGGGATAACAAAACTCCCTATGGATTTAAAAACAACAAACAAACCCCCAAGCCCAACAACACAGAACACATAGGACTGATAACACTATGCACCAGGAATCATGTCCCTAGAGGTGTCATTATTATTTCAGATCTGAACGGAACAGGCACTCACTTCATCCAGAAAAGAAAGTGGTCTGGAAATAAGATCTATCAAAAGATAGCTGGCAAAGCAGTAATTTCCTAAGAAGGTAAATTACAATTAGAGTTCTGGAGAAACATGCAAGAAATAATCAGTACATTGATTTGGTGGAAACAAATAGGCACCAGGAAAAAGAAAGGAAAAAAAAAAGTAGGGGGAAATCTCTAACAAAACTAAATGTTCATCTATTCCAGCGAAGGAAGGATTTCATTGAATAGTACATCCATTTGTAAATGGTAAATTTCCACTGGGGGAAAATGTTTATTCCCTTTGAAAAAAAATCCTTAATCAATTTTTCTATTTGTATGTTAGTAAAAATGGCCACTTACAATTCTAGCATTTGTCAGGAAATAGTTTGCTTTTATGGCACCAGTACAATCCAGAAACAAGGAATAGGTCCAAGGCTCCCTTCTCATGCCCAAACTACAGATCTAATTCCTTCTATAATATCCCCAAATCATTTGAATGTCTTTACATAATAAGTTTGATTGGCTAGATCTAAATAAGCAAAGGGAACACACACACACACACCATTATATATACAGAGGAAATTATCTAGACAATTCAACTGAACTTTTTCCTTCAATTACAAGTATCTTTTGGCAAGTCTATGATTTAGTCTTGATTTTTTCCAGGAAACTTTGTCAGCAAATTACTTTATTTGTACAGAGCTGACCTACTCTAATGGGGCTTTCTCTATCACAACTGAGTAACAAGTATTTATTGAGCACCAGTTAGGTGCAAAGCACTGTGGGGAATGAAAAGAAATACAGGGCCCATCTCACTAGTCGTGAATAACTATGTACATGGAGAAACTCTCTAATATGGTATCGTGGTATGGTTCTGAACATTTACCTTGTTAAGCAGGTTTTATAACATCATAAGATGCCTAGAGCTGGAAGGTACCTTGGAGATCATCTGATCCAAGCCACTTATTTTACAGAAGAGGAAATTGCGGGACAGAGAGGTTAAGTGAATTGGCCGGGGCTAATCAGTTTCTGGGACAGGATTTAAGTTCAGGTCATCCTGACTCCAGGGCCCTATCCACTAAATCATAACTCTCAAAATGCAAAACATTGACAAAGTAGAACTCTGAGATTTGTAGGACTCTGGAAGTTGCTTGACTAAATTGAAAAGGCCATGGTAATTCAGTTACTTTGATTTTCTCCTGAGGTAGGAATCCTCTGTACAAGATGATGCAACTATTAAAAAAGCCAATGTAACCTTAAGCAACATCATACTGTTGACCCATACTGGATTTGTAGCCAATTAAAACCCTAGGTCTTTTTCCATATAGACTATGGAGGCAACCTCTGTGCAGGCTTTTATGCTGATCACAATTCAATTTAATCTGGTTGTTGTTCAGTCTTTTCAGTCTGTCTGACTTGTGATCCCATTAGGAGTTTTCTTGGCAAAGATACTAAAGTGGTTTGCCATTTCCTTCTCCAGCTCATTTTACAGATGAGGAAACTGAGGTAAACAGAGTTAAATGACCTATCCAGGATCATATAGCTAGTAAGTATATACGACCAGATTTGAACTCAGGTCTTCCTGACACTCTATTCACTGTGCTACCTAGCTGCCTGATGGCAGGAAGACTTGAATTCAAATTCAGCCTCATACACTTATTAGCTCTGTGATCCTGGGCAAGTCACTTAACTTCTGTTTGCCTCAGTTCCCCCAACTGCAAAATGGGAATAATAATGATAGCACATACCTCCTAGGGTTGTTGTAAAGATAAAAAATGAAATAAAAATTGTAAAAGTGCTTAGCAAAGGGCCTGGCACACAGTAGGTGTTATAGAAATATTAGCTATTATTATTATTATTGCCTGCTCCTAGGTGGCCAAGGAGGGGTCCCAGTACTTCAAGTGACTTTCTCTGTAAGATAGGCTACTCACCATCAAGAAAATTAAAATTTGCTTGTGGAGATAAGGCTATAGATGCATAGGAATGAAAACATGACTAACAAAAGAAGTCTGTACCTAAGTACTAAAGTGGTTTTATAAGGATGAAATCCTAGCTGAGAGTGAGTCTGTTATAACACCTTTGCTATTTTGCCTATAATAAGAATGATTTATGTGAATGTAGCCAGGTATTTGGGGTTAGTCTCTGTGCTTTTATATCCAGTTGAGATAACATTTCCATAGTTTGTGAGTACCAATACAGAAGGGTCTGGGTTTTATTTGTTGATATGAAGAGACAAATCATAGAATGTTGCATAACAGGAGGGCTGGAAGTAAGGAAGCCCTGAGTTGCAATCCTCCCTCAAATAATTGCTAGCCATGTGACCCTGGACAAATTACTTAACCTAGATGAACCTCAGTTTCTTCAAATATAAAATGAAGGGGTTGACTCAATGACTTTGAAGGTCTTTTCCAGCTCTTAATCTATGGTACAATAAGTTCTTATGTCAATATATAAAAAAACAGAATATAAACACTATCTTTTGTTTTATCATGGAATTCTTTGACATTCTGGTAAAGTCTATAGATGCCTTCTTAGAATAATTTTTTTTTAAAAAAAATCAGATTATGAAGGAAACAATTATATTGAAATAGTTATCAAAATATTTTTAAAAGTTCTTAGATCCCAGATTTAGAAACTGTGCTATAAGCATGAAAGTTAAAAAAAAAAGACTAGCTATACTTTGCATCCCCACGTCCATTTCAGAAGCTGAAGAAATGACAATCTCTGAATATTTTGAAAAATGTAGTGAAATTGGAAGAGAGCTGGACTTAGAGTCATTTGACAAGCATGAGTCTGAATACTAGTTCGTCCACTTATTCATTTATGACCTCAGGCAAGTCAGTTCACATGTCTGGCTCTCTGGTCTCCTCATCTATAAAGGGGCAGAAGAGGACAGACTGGGTGATTGCTAAGATCTCTTTCAGCTTGAACATTTTTTTTTTAGAGTTCACCACTGAAGTTCTCTGTGGCAACAGAAATTTGCAAAAATCATCCTGATAGGTTTGGAATTTTCTTATAAAATAGGTGCACCCAACCTGCATTCTGGGGAAGTCAGGAGCTTTTGATGATATAGTAGTGCCTACTCCACAGAGCTAAATAGCCTAAGCAGCCATATTGAATGGCCTGTAAGCGGGGTCCCTTCAGGGGATTGAATTCCCAGGAAACATCAACAATTACATTACGCATAGTAATCATTCAGTAAATCTGTGTTGGTACAGATGATCTTCAGTTTGGGTTCCACCACTTTACCCTCTCTAGGTCAGTGTGTTGTCACTCTCCATCTTGACTATACTACCAATGACCTTAGTCACAGAGGTGAGAGGCTTTCTTCCTAGGGCCACAGAGCTAAATAGACAGGTCCTTTGACTATTATGCCTCCTCTTCCCTCAAACCCTTTTCTATTTTGTTAACAATTTTCTTTGCATTTTGGAACAATCACAAAGCATCATACTTGTTAGTTGAATGGAGACTTAGCTCCAAGATTCCTTCAGAAATGTGGCAGGATATAAGCTTAATTAATATTTTACATATAGCCTTGTGGAACTTTGTGTACTGTTAATCATACTGAATAGTCATTATAGTAAATTGATGTTAATGGTCTCAGAAAATTACAATTCGTATGACCCAGCATCACAGCCATTATCCCAAAGGAAGCAGAGTTTTACAGTATGTTATCTAAGAATTTGGAAGACTCAACATGTTATGTCCCACTTAATAGAAGGCAAACTCATTGAGAGCAATGATTTGGCTCATTTTTCTACTTATATACATCACACCAAGCATAATATATGGCTCAAAGTACACATTCAAAATGCTTTTTGATTGATGGGTTGATTTTGGCATCTTTCTGCTTCTAAAACATCACATCTGAGCAAGAAAAATAAAACAAGAATGAACCGACTTGGCATTCATTCATCAAGAAAAAAGTGGGTTTAAAGAACAATTTGCAGAATCCCAGGCCACTTGGAGCCACAACACATAGCCTCCCAACAAAACTGAGGATTCCCCAAACCTGAACACCTTGAAATTGGAAATCTAGTCCCCCTGCCTCCCTGTTCTCTAAGATATGGGTTTCAGAAAACTGGAACTATATTTCCATTTCCCCCCCGGAAATTAAACCTTCTGACCCATTTGAAAGTCACATCATTAGAGAAGTAATTAAAGGCAATAATTGGATAAAGAAGGAACTTCTTGTTTGTGCTGCCACACTTTTTAACCATCAAAAGCAGGTCACGATCCCATCAAGAAACATGTTTTAGGCAGCTCCAGAACAGGTCAACAGAAATCTTTTCAGAATATATATTAGGGAATCAACAGACTGAGGTTCTATATTTTCTGAGTTGCTAAAAGAAATTCCCTTTCACTAGAAATAAAAGTAGAAGAAATGTATGAACCAAATCCTGGAACAAGAACAAGAAAATCCAACGTGTTGGGAAGGGTGCAAAGAAGGAAGATAGAACTGTATGGGTGTGTAAGTGGCAAGATAAATCCAAGAGATGGTGAGTACACACAAAAAGTAGGACTGACATTAAGAAAAGACAGAGGTTTAAAGGCAACAGAATTGGTATTTTCTGTTAAAGCTGTAAATCACATCACCACACTGACAACAATTATTTAGATCTGGAATCAAGTGATGGTTTACAGCTGTGGAATACAGAGTGAGATTTCCTAAAAAGATATACTGATCAATTTGCTTTTCTCACAAAAGGCCCACATTATACACACAAAGAAAGTCAGAGATAAAAACAAAGGTCCCATGTATGTCCAAAAAGAACTAGACAAAAAGGTGAATGCTCATTAGTAGGGCAATGGCTGAAAAAAATTATGGTGTATGAATGTAATATAATGATTTATGCATTCAGAAATGAATGTGAGGATATGGGAGAAATATGGGAAGATTAGAATGAACTGATACTAAACCAAGCAGAACCAAGAGAACAAAGACATGATGACTACACAAATGTAAATGAAAATTTCACTCTAAGGAGTTTGAACTCAGAGTAATGGAAAAACCAGTGAAGGTCACAGAAAAGACACAATGAAATATACACATTCTCTCACAGTGGAGAGGTAGGTGACTACTAGTATGAAATATGATATATATCATCAGACAAGTTTTCTGTTTTGAATATTTTAGCTTTTTTTCTTTGTCACTAGGAAGGCTTCAATCTATTGGGGGTGGGGTGCCTGGAAAATAACTATAATGTAATTTTTAAAAAAGAGATTAGTAAAGCATGTTTAAAAAGCCAACAAGAACAAGCCAAGTCAATAAGCATTTATTAAGTGCCTACTTTGTGCCAGGCACTGCATTAAGTGCTGTGGATACAAAGAAAGTCAAAAATAACCCTTGCCCTCAAGAAGCTCACAGTCTAATGGGGAAGGGAGGGAGAGACAATATGCAAACAACCATGTAATCATAATAATATATTGAGGCTAAATTAGAGATAATGTCAAAAGGAAGGCACTAACATTAAGGAAAATCAGAAAAAAGCTTCTTTCAGAAGGTAGGCTTTTAGTTGACACTTGAAGAAAGCCAGGAGGTAGAGATGAGGAGTCACACGGGACAGTCAGATGATGAAGCATCTCTTGTGACTAGCAACAAAGAGGCAGATTCATTGGATCAGAGAGTATATGGGAGTATGAAGACTGGAAGGGTTGGAAGGGACAGTTTATGAAAGGCTATAAAAATCAAATAGGAGCCCACATCTGATTCTAAAGATGATATAGTAAGCCACTGCAATTAATTGAATAAAAACAAAAGGTATAAGTTATAATTAGGTTCTTTATGTAATGAGGGTGCTGTGCCCTGAAAGGGAATGTAAAAGGCTAATTTTATGTGTCAGTCATTTCCTACATCATCCTTGTAATCAAGATTCCTAAATTCTGGTCCTGGCTCATTTCCTACAGCATCCTTGGAATCAGGATCCCTAAATTCTGGTCCTGGCTCTTTTACTGACTGTGTGACTTTTGGCAAGACAGTTGACCTCTATTATCTTTGGTTTCTTTACCTTTAAACAAAAGATGTTCAACTTGATGACTTGTAAGGTCTCTTCAGCTTTATGCTCCCACATTTCGTGATTTAAGGGCTATGTTCTCTTCCCACAATAATAGGTCTAAGTACACTTTACCCCAACGAGGTGTCAAAATAACTGAATTATACCATTAGGAGATTCATCTTTTAGTCAAATTTTGCCCTCTCTAGGCTTCCCTCTTCAAAATGCCTGGATAACTGGACAGGATAATATCTTAAGTCACTAACTTAACAACAAACGTGTGTAGAATAAATGGATTGGTGGCCTCTAAGGTCCCTTCAAAATCTAGTTCTGTGACCCTGTGGGAACCTTTTCTGAACAACGTTCTCAGTTACATAAAGGATAGGGCAGAATGAAAATGAATATTGGCAGGTGGAGGAAAGAGGTACGGAAGAGCACCTGAGGGTTTGGGAAGGTGAATAGGCACAGTTGAACAAAATCTTTGTTGATTTCACAATTCTGCCTACAGCTGGCTGGTGTACGGATAATACCAGCCTGAAGATGTCAGAAAGGTAGAAAAAGGAAAAATCTTAATACTAGATCAGACATACTCATGTACTACATAAAATGATGAGAAAGTGAAGAAAAAGCAAGATAAGAACCATATTCTTATGCTATGAGAAACCCCCTCCTCCCCAACACTTCCAAAAACAAAAACAAAAGCAAAAACAAATAAAAATTGCCCTAGGAAGATCAAATATGGTCAGAAAAAAATAGAGGTATAATGGAGGCAGAAGATTAGGAAGCGCCTAGCGAAATCTGACATAAATCAGCTACTAGAGAAAACTAGAGCAAATGACACCAGAGCCCATCCATTTTCCCCAAATCTATTTTCTTCAGTAGTTATGCACAAAATATCCTTGGACCTTGAAAGAGGAAGGAGAGTTTTCCAACCCAGAGACCTAGAGGAACATTTTCAGTATTTCAGGAAAAGTAAGAGACGCGTGTATGACTCTATTACTGCTAGAGTCAAAATTATTTGGCTGGATGAGCAAGGAGAGCATTACTCGTTCCTCTGCTTCACTTGCTGAGGGCTGATGGAATACTTAGTATAATGTCTGCATACAGATAGTAGTGCTACCAAGGGAATTAATTATTTGGTTTGTGCATGTCTTGTGATCGTGTCTCTCAAAAGAAGTCCCCAAACAACCCTGTACACAGGTCTACCAGTGTTCCACTTTAGGAGGAGTTTTTAGGTGTTCTCTGGAGTAGACAGAAAAACATTTAGTTGTTCCTTCTGCATTTAAATTGTGAGAAGCAGGGCAAAGAAACTAGTGGGAATGGTAGGGGAGGGATCAGGCTAATTATCATACTGAAGTTATACCTCTCTCTGACTTGGTGCTTCTTAGTGGCCTTTGCCAAATTATTTACTGTGCCCCCCTTTCTGCATTTTGAAGTGGTCAATCACATTTATCTAGTTTGTGGGCACTCTGTAGGATGAGTTATGCTAGAAAATGCCCTTGAAAAATACAAAGAGCATAAAAGAAATATTAGGATCAAGGGAGCATAAATTTTGAACTCAAAAGTACTGCAGAGAACATACAGTTCCACCTTCTTATTTCACAGAAGAGGAAACTGATAGCTGGAGAGCTGAAGGAACTTTTCCAAGGTCACTCAGGCAAGAAATAGAATTTGAACTCAGGTCCTTTGACTTCAAATCCAGTGTGGGAGAACATATTTTTTTCTTATACCAAGAAAGATATCCTGCGTTTTTGTATTGTTTCAGTTTTCAAACATAAACAAGATCATATGCCTTTTGGATATGCATAAATGCTCATAATGTGAATTAATAAACATGCTAATATTAGACTTATTAGGAACACACATATTCTTTTTGTTTCTTAACAGGTACTAACATAGGTAGTTATAATCCTGTTTTGTATTTACATGTATACTCCACTATCACTAGATGATACATTGAGTTGTTTTCCTTTACTTATATACTCATGACTATTCATATATATATATATGTATATATATATATATATATACACATATACAGATGAGGAAACTGAGGCAAACAGAGTTAAGTGACTTACCCAGAGTCCCATAGCTAGTAAGTACCTGAGGCTGGATTTGAACTCCTGACTCTAGGTCTGGTGCTCTATCCACTGAACCACCTAGGTGCCCTATTTTTATCTATAAATAATCAAGTATTTATTAATCAATTTTACTATGTATAAAATGTTTCATAAAAAGAAAATAATATGCTCCCTGCCAGAATCTTACAATTGAACTGGGGGAAAATGACAAAGATTAAAACACACATGTCAATATCTGATAATGTCTAGAAGAATGGTACAGACAATAAACATTCTGAGAATTCAGGGGAGTGATCCCATCAGCCCCAAGAAACCTTCATGGAAGAGATTGGAATTAAGCTGGGGCTTAGGGAATAGATGGAGAGAAGAGGAGTGAAATTCTTGTCGGAGAAATTTGACTTTATTATTTAAACCAGACATGAGCAAATCTTGCTTCCAGTAAGATTATTAGTTCTTTTAGGGCAGAGTTACAGGGCTAAAAATCTACTACATAATAGGTATAAATAAGTATGAAATGAATTGTTAAATTACATAATAGAGACAGATTTTTATTTTTCCATCCACTTCCCAAATTCATTCCTTTTTGTCTTGAATAGTGCACAATCCCAAATCAAAACAGGGGAAGGGAGGAGTAATTGGGTATGTAGTCTATGCTTACAACCAAAGCTAATTAACCCACCCAGGGATCAAACTCAAAACTTTGTCTTTATTAATATAGTGCCCTTACCCTCCTAAAAATAAATTGTTTTTTTTTCTCCCTAACTCCCTTCAATACCTATCATCTATACTAAACCTTTCAGCATTGAACATATGTTGTCTTAAATGTGTATTAGTCTTGTCTCTCCAACAAGATTTTTCAACTACTAGTAATAGTAATAATAAGAATCATGATGATAATAATAATAATAGCTAGCATTTATATAACATTTTAAGGTTTGCAAAGTGCTTTTCATATGTAATTTCATTTGGTCCTCACAATGACATTATAGGGTATATGTTATTATTCTTCTTCACATTTTATAGATGAGGAAACTGAGTCTGAGCTAAGCTAAGTGACTTGCTTAGGGTCACACAGCCAGTAAAGTGTCTGAGGTCATATTTGAACTCATCCCTTCCTTTATTCAAGTCCAGCACTCTATCTACTGTGCCATGCTGAGAACAGGGACCATATCCCACCACGGTTTTGGGTTCTACAGAGTGTCTGGCACACTGAATGTCACACAATAAGTACTTAATAAACTGTTTGAGGAATAAAAGAGTGGGTGGAGCTGATCAGTCATAAAAGATGTTGAAGATTTGGTCAAGAACAGTGTCATGTTAAGGTACTCTCCAGGTTAAAAAGACCATCAAGTAAGTCATGTAAATTCTTATGTTTCCAGACCATTAGGTAGAGGGGCACCTCACTTGAAGCCTGTCCCCTGTCCCTTTAGAAAACTCCAGCAAGGGTAAATTACCACATGGGATACCAGACCAGTGCTGAAGGCTATTTGTGAATCTAGCCTGGATATACTCTGGTATTAGTTCCTTCAAAGGAACCCTAAAGATAACACTTTTCCCCCTTTCTTTTTAACTCAAAGATCCTGGTTTAGAAAGCTGAGGTTCTGTTATAATGAAAAGAAAATATATTCATGGACTTCATGATTAAAGAATTGATGTGAATCTTAGCACAGTACTTGGCACAGAGTGAACACAATTTTTTCCTCTTCTTTTCTTCCTCCTTTTCTGGAATGAATCCCCAAAATAAAGATTTTGTAAGTCTTTGTTTCCCCTAAAATCCCTGGAAAGAATGAATGTCTTATTTCCTCACTAGCTTTTTTCTTCAATAACTCAGATTTCCCTTTATATGAAGAGGAAACTGAATATTCCTAGTATTCTTTATACTTATCCTATTTCCCTCATCTTTATCGTTCCTTCTGAATCACTTTAAATTTACTTATGGTTTCCACTTAAGCTTCTTACCCTTATCAAAGTTCTTTCTAACTCATGTTTCTCCTAATCTCTCCTTGTACTTCACGCACTATTCATTTTTTCCTAATAAATGTTCAATACATTTTCCTTGTCAGTACAATCTAATAATGAGTATAATACTTGACGGAAAATCAGATGTGGCATCTGTTGCTCTCTCCAGTAACTTGCTATGTGAACTAGCATGTCATGTCCTCTTTCTTTTTCTTTGTTTTCTAATTTCTAAAGTGGATGTATATATACTTGCATAGTGTCCTGTCAGAGGGATGTTGGTAGGGTTTTTTTTAAAGGGGAAGAACAAGAAAAGGAGAAAGAAGAGGTGACAATATGGATTAGGTACTTAGATCAGCTTGGGAGTTTGATAGGGCTGAATCTGGAAATGAAATAATGTAATATCATTGTTTTGTCCATTTTCTACAGACAACTTTTTAACTATAAGTGTTTTTCGCTGTTCCTTCCTGGGCCTTCTTCTCATCACTCTCTTTGCCCTCTCACTTTGTGATCTCATAAGCTTATATGTTCAACTGTTACATCTATGTACATGACTGCTCAATCTTGATATCTAGACCTAATTTCTCTCCTGAATTCCAGTCCCAAGTCACCAAATGCCTGTTAGTACTCTATCTGGAGGGCTCATCAGCATCTCAAATTCAAAATGTATAATACAGAACACATTGGGTTTTCCCCTAATCTATAATACAGAGCACATTAGGTTTTTCCCTAATCTCGGTCCTCTTTCAAACATCCCTGTTTCTATTGAGGGCATAACTACCCTTCTAGTCACCCACGTTAACAGTCTAGGAGTTGTGTTTGACTTTTATCTGCATCCCCCCTCCACATCCATTTACCAAGTCTTACAATGTAGATTTTCCCTTCACAAATCTCATATATCCTTTTCTCTATTCACATAGCCTTTATTACTATCTCACCACTCATTACCTTTTGCCTGGGCTAGTGTAATAGGCTCCTAATTGGTCTCTATGTTTCCAAGCTGGCCCCTATCTAATCCAACCATTCAACTGCCAAAGTAGTCTTATTAGGCACAGGTCTCACTATGTCCTCATGGTGCTGCAATCTGGAGTCAGAAGACAGAAGTTCAAATTGACTTAGATAACTACATAAAAATATGGAGTTTATATATAAAAACAATTCTAGGCACATGTGACTAAGACCTAAAATGCCTTATGTATTTATGTGCTTATCTGGGGATGCACTCATGCATAGGGTTACAGTTAGGGGCATATAAGTGCCATACTTTTAACTCCATTCCAAAAGTTCAGGACAAGTACACTAAACTTTCTACCAACAAAGATAGCAATAGAGACTAGATCTGCGGTTTCATTGATAAAAGGAACTCTCTTTATTGATATAGGACAGTATCTTCATTACAATTTAGAGACCTAGAGATTTTCCCAGAGCAATGAAAAATAACTTACTCAGAGTCACATAGCTAGCATGTCAGAGCAGAGATTTTCAAATTTTCTTGATTCACAGCACCCTTATTGTCTCAGTAATTTTTTCATGGTACCTTTACACCAAAAGAAATACCTAAGAATTCCATTTATTAAGTAGTTCAGTTGAAAATTGAAAATATCCCACAATGCTACTGTGAGTTAGCTGCCGCTTGCAATTTTGGGTCCATGGTGTTAGAGGAAGGCCTTGAACTCAGGTCTTCCTGGACACCTCTCTCTCCATCATTCCACACTGCCTCTCTTTCTCAATAGAAACTAAATATAAAAGCCAAATATCAAGGCACACAATGGGGAAGAGGAAACAACTTCTCTGCCCTAAAGGTTCAGATTCAACTAGCCTTAGCAACTGAGCTTTAGATGAAAGCAATGGAACAAAAAACTGTTTTGAGGCCGAAAAATAAATGCCCTCTCCATTTCTGTTAGTCATGGGATTCAGTCATTGATTTCAGTGCATTGAACAGTTTTCAATCCAAAGTACCTTAGTAAATAAAGTCAGAGTTCTTCCCCCCAGGCTAGTTTCTGAATGTCACAGAGTATGACATGGACTGGAGTTAGCTCCCTCCACTCTACCTTATCTGGAGATGTCTGAGTGCATTCTAGTGTGATCATTAATTTGGTCCTTTTATTTTTCTTCCTCTTCTTTTCATTTTGAAAGCCCCTTTACCTGCCAAATGCCTGCTGTCTCTTCAACCATTTCTTAAGGTTTCTAATGAGATTTGAATTAGTGTAAGTGATTTGAAAAACAACACTTAGCATGTGGGAACCAGAGGTGCTCCCAAACAAGAGTCTAGTGTTCATCCTAAAACAGTGGGAAAGGCCTACTGTGGGAAAATCACTCTTTCTCTTGAATCCCACTTCCATGACTCCCCTCTGATGTTCTACAAATTATGCATGCACAGGACACAGAAGGCCATTTCAAGATCTATTCTTCCAAAATAGACAAGTTTCCTTATGGTTGAAATTTGAGACACACTGTCCAGTGGAGAACTCAGACTGAGACCTCTCTGCCTCCACTCTCTTTCCACTGTACTCTCTACCAGGCATGCAAGCCTGATTCATTTTCCTAACTCACAAAGACAATTGCATCACTCCAGTGCTGAAAGACCATCTGTGGCTTCTCACCGTCTACTGGCATTCAAGGTCTTCAACAATTAGCCTCTAACTGGCCTTATGTCATAGTACTCTCTACTTTTGAGTCACACTCAAGTACACCTTGTCCTCTGACTATATACAGTATTTTCCTGCTTCTGCATCTTTATTTATGCTATCCTTTTCACCTGAAAGGTCCTATCTCCTCCCCATTTCTACCTGTTGACAGCTTGCCCATACTTCAAAACCCATTGAGAATTCAACTTTTATTTTCTTTAGGGATTCATGGAGAGTAAGGGTAGCATAATAAACAGAGAGCTGGCTTTGGAGTCAGGAAAATCTGGGTTCAAATCCTGCATCTGAAAGTCCCTTAACCTCTAAGTGACCCAGGCAACTTTCTAAGACTTAATTTGTAGAAAATTTCTGATTCCTATTGGTAGAGGGAGTCTCTTCAGATAGAGGTCTCTGTACTCATGAAATCACAAGTACAGGACAAAAACAAACAAAAGAATTCTCTATGTTCTAATTTTCATTAACATAATTATTTGTGGACATGTCAACATAATAAATTACGAGCCTCTGGAGGTCATAGACAGCATCTAATTTACCTTAGTATCTCTCTGGATAAGGCCTTACAGAGAAGTACTTAATAATTTTTCTTCCTGAGTACTGAGTGAACTAACATTCCTTACTTGGACCATTAATCCTGTTTCTTCAGCTGGAAACATAAGCATTTGCACCAACCAAAGTTTCTGCAAGGCAGAAACATACTTACAAAATGTTAATACCAACCTAATTTAAATGAGGATATAGTGGAATTTTCAGAATGGATACATTTGAGGTGAGCTTGAGCAAAAAGAACCTGAAAAACAAAGCTTTGGGGGTGGGGGTATAGGTGGGTTCAACATCTTGTTTGAGTCCTAGGGAAGTATTCAAACCTCACTAATCTAGTCTAATTAAGGGGGGGTCAGAAAGAATTAGAGAATAGGCTTTAACGAAATAGCTTTTTAAAGAACTAGGTTTTGAAGTTTCATCATTTCCAGGTACATCCTTGGAATAAAATAGCTGGAACTGAGCTAACAAAGTTTTAGGCCCAAAGATATCCTGCTTTAATGAGCAGATAAGAATGACCAACATATCAAATAATGACCCAAGTAGTGTTAGCATCTGCATACTTTGTATTACATTATAATATGAATGGATGGTCCTAGAACATGTGTACATGTTTAAGTAAGCAAACATGCCACCTTGAATCTTAGCTAGTTAGTCATTTGTTAGACAAACTTTTTCTTTACATAAAGTAAAAAGTAAACCTCAACCTAGCCTGGTTCTAAATTAGAGCAAATTCTGAACTAGTAATATCTGAATTAATGAGATTTTATACTAAATAACTACTATAAAAAAGAAGCAGGTTTACTACCTGCAAAGCTAGCCATGGAGTCTGGAAAACCCAGCTTAAAGTCCTGCCTTTGATATATACTGGCTCTGTCTCCTGAAACAAGTCACTTAACTTCTCAGAGACCCAGGCAACTATCCAAGTGGTCCAACTATTGCCTCTCTCTACTGGCAAAGGAAGTCTCTTCTCTATAGTGATGCAAGATCAATACATAGAAACACACACACACACACGCACACACACACACATACACATGGCGGGGGTGGGAGGAGAAGAGGGATGGGGGGAAGGGTGCTGATGTACAGTGTACAGTGGGCTCAAATCCCACTCCTTATATTTACTACGTATATGACCATATGCAAATTTTTCAACTTTTTTTGAGCTCAGGCCAATTTCTAATCAATCAATTACAATAATCATTCATTAAAGCACCTACTATGTGCCAAGCTCTGTGCTTGGCAAAGACAAAATGAAATAGTCCCTGCCCTTGAGGACCTTATAACATACTCAAAAGAAAAAAAAATGTGTAGATACATATATATAAAATATATGCAAAATAGATACAAGATAATTTTATAGTAAAGGCACTAGATTCTAAGTTATAGCTTATAAGACTAAAAATTATGATAGTTTAAAATCTGTATCAGTGGATGGAAGTCCCACTCCAAAGTAATCACAGATCCTTGATATGCTGAAATAAATATGATATGTACATATGTTTATATATATATACATATATAAACATTCATAATCATCTCATATATACACATGGTATGATATTCATACATGCATACAAATAAGTGAAATCATCAAATACAAAGTGTTCCATGAATATTTGAGTTGTTATTATATATTCACATTTACACTAGTCTGAAATTAGTTGAAAGGTACTACTACATCCTGGGTAAGAAAGGGAAAAGAAAAGAGTAAAGTCATCCCAGATTTAGGGGAATGATTTTAGGACCTACTTTTGTCCTTTAAAATATGAGCATCAGTATGTGTGTCTGCGTGATGGTGATGACAATGGTGTTAATGATTATATATACAGAGTTTGGGCACATTGTAATGTCATAAAGTAGTTATATTAAAAAAAAAAGCAAACAAACATGGTAAATCACCATGTCTGGAGGCAGGCAGTGACTGGAAATAAAGCAGAGAATGCTATATATGTATGGGGTTTCCTTTTAATAAATAAAAGACTCTTCTGCATAATGCCATCACTCAGGGCAATGTTCCATATAGTTCAAGAAAAAAATGTCCAAATTTATAGTGATTATAGGTAATGCACTCTCCACTAACTTCTTATCCTCAATCATCAATATGGTGAGAATGTGACCTTGCATTCCTTAAGGCTATGTCAGTGGTGGACAATCTGAAAAAAAAAAAAAAAGAAAAGAAAGCCGCATGCCAGCTTAGCAAGGTTTTAAATATACATCCAAACAAAAGACTATTGGTCAAGATTTAGTCTATGTCAGAATGAAAGGAATCATAATTGAGACACTTGGCTATTAGGGAACATGTTTTGTTTTGTTTTGTTTTTATTTTTGGTGGGTGTATATGTGGTGAGGTAGGTTGGGGCTTATAGCAATTTAGGAAGTCCTTTTAGCATTTTGTGAATTTTAAAGCACTTTGGAAGACGTAATATTACACAGTGGAAGAAGGGTCTAGATTCAACTCCTAGTCTGATAGTTGCACAGCTGTGCAAGTCACATAATGTCTATAAGCCTCTATTTATTTTTTTTAAATGATGCAATAGCATTTGCACTAATTCACAGGATTGTTATAAAGACAGAGATAGATAAACCTGTGATTTATCTGAAAAAAAAAGATTAAATTTTTTTTTAATTTGGGAAATTAGTGTATAGTGAAAACAGTATTGAATTTAAATCAGAAAATCTGGAGGGGAATTCCAACTCTCCCACTTACCACCTAGGTGACCTTGATAAACTGCTTAATTTCTTTTTGATTCAGTTTTCTCAGTGTAATTTTCTGGAGGGGTTTGTTCAAGGCTTGTGATTTCATTGGCACGTGTAACTCCTGGTAAGAAGACTCCTCTTTCCAATGCAGACTGGCAACTATTCTATAACTTGGAGTCTTAGAGGATGCCTCAGGGACTAAGAGGTTAGTTATATAACCAGTATCATACAGAGATAAAACCTAAGGTTCTCTGGACTCTGAGCCTAACTCTTTATCCACAATACCATGCTGCCTCTCCATTGCAAAAATGTGGATCATGATTTTTATTTCAATACTAGTCTAGAGCTATTATTTCATCAGTATGGGGAGCTACCAGTGTGGACACTGAATGGCATCATGGCATATTGGATGGAGTTCGGGTCTTGAAGTCATGAAAACCTGGGTTCAAAACCCACTTCAGACACTTAATAGATATTTGACCCTAGGCAATTCACTTAACCTCCCTGTGCCCAGTTTTTTTAACTATTAAAATGAGGGAGCTGAATTCAATGACTTCTAAGTTTCCTTCTAGCTCAGCATCTTTAATCTTATCCCTACCAATGTAAAATGGCAAGTTTTCTCTCTACAGTAGTTGTCAATCTCTCTATCACTATTGACTTATTGCTTGAGGCCTACAAAAATGCCCAGGTTCTCCCATCTGAGAAAACTATCAAGCACAGTGAGTTCTAAGTACACTTCTATTACCTCCTTCCATTTCTTAGTCTATGATCCTACAATTCTTTCTATTTCTACTGCCCTAGTCCAGGCCCTTCCTCTCCATGATAATACTACTGAAGTATACACCTAAGAGATCTTTTAATCTACAGACTCTTCCCTCTTCCAATTCGCACTAAATACTGATAGGAGATTGATCCTCCGAAAACACTGAAAGGATGGTGCTCAACAACTGTCCGTGGTTCCACAGTGTTCACCAAATAAATTCCAAACCCCTTGCCTTGGAATTTAAGACCTTTACAATCAGATTTACCATTACTTTCTGAATGGAAAGTACTTTACTCCTCCATTTTGCTCATCTCATTTCCTCTGCCCATCTGTTCTCTCTTCCTTCTCTTTCTCCCCATTTTTGCCTATTGAAATTCTATCTGTTCTTCAAGGCACCACTTGATGCTACCTTATTCATAATCATTTTACACAGAAGTGATCATCAACACTAATATAGAACTTAATCGTAATCTTCATATGACTCATATGACACTTCTTCTGTGCTAGCCCATAAACTCCTCGAGGTTGTTATTGCTGTTCAGTGACCCCATTTGCAGGGGCAAAATTTTTTTGGCAAAGGTGCTTGGATTCAGCTCATTTTACAGATGAGGAAATTGAGCTAAACAGGGTTAATTGACTTGTCCAGGGTCACAGAGCTAGTAAGCATCTGAGGCCAGATTTGAACTCAGGAACTTGAGTCTTCCTAACTCTAGGCCCAGAATTCTGAGCACTGTGCCACCTAGCTGTCCCTGAACTCCTTGAGGACAGAGACCACATACACAACTGTGCAGTCCACAAAGTGCTCAGCATAGGGTCTGACTCAGTGTAAGCAACAACAACAACAACAAAACTTAAAAAAAAAATTGTCCAATCAATGAATGCATCATTAAATGTAAAACTGACTGTTACAAGATTATTTGGTTAGAATATTAAATTCTATACAGAGATGTATTTTTAGTTTTCCTAGCTGCTCATGTAGCAGTCATCTGCTGACACTTGAAAACTCAGTATATTCTTTACTATCATGTGAAATTGATTTTATTCTTAGATAAAAGAATCAGAGAACTTGAAGAAATCATGTTTTAAAATCTCTCTTTGTAAATAGGGAAACTACTCACAACATGGTCTATTTAAAGGACCACATCAGAAATGAGGGTAAGACATATCAGAAATGTTAGATCAAAATATAAAATTCATTAAAAATATTAAATTGGGTGTTTTGTATAAATAAATAGGTTATAATAATGACTTATCACATGGCTAATGTTTTCAGTACCCCCTAGAGTCAGCATGGCATTCTGAATAGAGGGAGCTAGACTTAGAGCCTGGAAGATCAAGATTCAAGTCCTGTCTGTAAGACACACTGGCTGCGGGAGGCTGGGCAAATCACTTAATCTCTTAATGCTCTAATCAACTCTGTAAGACTAACTTTAAGGGAAGATTATGATCTGCATTGGTAAAGGGAGGTGGAAATTCTCTGTCAGTAAAACCATAGTCCCTCCAACAGCACATCTGAGCATATAGGCTGGTCCTCTTTGGCCTAGGGCTTTAGCTTGACTCTAGCCACCAAAAGCTTATAAATGCTATGCTATTTTATGTTCCTTTGAAAATTAACTGTCATTTATTAATCAATCAATTGAAAAATTTTTACTGAGCAGCAGTGCTATAGTCTGTGGGTAATATTTAAAAAGCATAAGATATGATTTGTGCTTTCAAACAGCTTAGAAGCCACTTGGAAAGATAAAACATAAGCATATAAGGATTTAACCAATTAACAATGCCAAGTAGTAAATAATCTACAGGCAGACCTCAAGTGATAGGGCACTCAGTACCTCTCGAGGCAGCTCTTTCTACTTTCATAAAGCTATTTTTTAAAATTATAAAGTCACTCTCCTAATTTAGGAACAAAAGAATGTATTATTTATAACTTGATTTCTCATACAATTATTATATTTGGCTTATTTAGAGATGAGAAGACATAACAATACTGGCAAATATTGAAAGGAAAAATTTTCTGTCCTCATGATTTTAACAATTCATCTTATTGACATTTTTATTTTTATTTAATCTTCATATTTTTATATATCCTTCCCTAGACCCTACTCAACGAGCTATAACTTGTAACAAAGATTATTAAAATAACAAAAGAAGTTTAGCAGACCAACCTACATAATAATCAAGACTGGCAGTATGTACATTGTCCTCTGTACATATGAGTCCTTTCCTGCTTTTATCTTTTTAAAATTTTTGCCATAGAGTGATATTCCTGGGCCAAAAAATATGCAGTGTTAAATGACTTATTCAATGTAGTTCAAAATTGTTTTCCAAAATGGCTGGACCACTTCACAGCTCCAACAATTGTCATTTACATTTTTTGTCATCTTTGTTAATCTGATGGTTGTGAGATAGAATCTCAGAGTTTTTTTAATTTGCAAATCTCTTATCATTAAGAGATTTGGAGTACTTTTGAGATGGTCACTGATAGCTTGCATTTCTTATTTTAAGAACTGATTGTTCATATTATTTGATCATTTATCTGGTATATAATGGCTCTTGTTCTCAGACAGTTGAATCAATTGCCTATGTATCTTAGACATCTGACCTTTATCAAAGAAAATTCGTGAGTTCCCCTCCCCCCTTGCTTTCTCTTCCTCCTAATTTGTCTGCATGGATTTTATTTATGCACATGCTTTTCAATACTATGCAACCAAAATTGTCTGTCTTTTCTTGTATGATCTCTACTTAGTTCAAGAACTCTGCCCCTCTCCATAGCTGGAAAAAGTTATCTCCTTCCTTGCTCTCTAATTTGATTAAGATGTACACTTTTAATTATAAGGTCACGTATTCATTTGGAGGCAGTGTGAGAATTTCTGCAAACTGCTTTTCCTTTTCCTTTTTTATCAGATTTTGTTGAATAATAAATCCTTACTTCAATAGGTGGGTTCATTCCATTTCTTGAACACTATGCTCTTATGTTCACTTGCCCAAGTATATATAGCTATATGCTAGCTATAGTCATGACTGATTCCTTGATGTGTTTTGGTAGCTGGACTCCCAGATATTCTTCTGTAATAGTTTTCCTTTCTGTCTCTTCCTCCTAGGTTTTTATTGATAATAGATAGAAAGGCTAATGACGTGTGGGTTTACATTATATTCTGCTGCTTTGCCAAAATTAGTATTTCAATTAATTTTAGTTGAACCTACAGATTTCTAAGTATATCATCATATCATCTTTAGAAAGCAATAATTTTATTTCCTCTTTTCTCTGCTTATTTCCTCAATTTATTTTCCCTTTCTTATTGCTATAGCTAGCAGTTCTAGAACTATATCAATGATAGTTGTGGTAACGGACATCCTTAATTTACCCCTGCTCTTATTAAATGAATAGCCTCTAGCATCTCCCTGCTATATATAATACTGTTTTTTGGTTTTAGATAGATGTTTATTATCATATTACAGAAAGGTCCATACTATTCTTTTGATTTTTTAAATAGAAATGTGTGTTTTTCTTCATATTTGATAAAAATAAACATTATTTTGATTATTTTTGTATTTAATACAATCATTTATGTTTTTCCTAATGTTGCACCAATCCCGTACTTCTGGTATATATCAAATCTGGGCATAGTATAAAATCTTATTAATGTTTCTTTAGCCTTGTTAATATTTTTTTTTTTTGCCTTGATATCCCTTGGGAATTTTGGTCTATAATTTGCCTTCTCTGCTTTGTATTTCCCTTTTAAAGATATATAGGTTGTATTTGCATCATAGAAGGAAGTTAGTAGAATCTGTTGTTTCTCTATTTTTTAAGCAATTTGTGTAATATTAAAATTCTTTTTCCTTTTAAAATTTGACAGAATTCACTTGTAAATCCATTTGGCTTTTGGGTTTTGTTCCCTTTGGGAGTTCCTTTTTAGCTTGTTCAACTGCTTTTTCTGAGATTGGGTTATTTAAATCCTCTACTTATTGTTCTGTTGAAGAATACTCTGTGTCTATGTGTGTGTGTGTGTGTGTGTGTGTGTGTGTGTGTGTGTGTGTAATGTACATATATGTATAAATACACACACACACACACACACATATATATATATATATTCTTTCATTCATTTGTCAGCTTCAGAGATATATGATTAAGTAAATCTTATTTGGACAGAGAGGTGGTACAATGAATAGAGTGCGTGGCTTGGAGTCAGGAAGACTCATCTTTGTGAGTTCAAATCAGGACTCAAATACTTACTAGCTATATTACCCTGGGCAAGTCACTTAAGCCTGTTTGCTTCAGTTTTGTTGTCTGCAAAATTAGCTGGAAAATGAAATGGCAAGCCACTCTAGTAACTTTGCCAAGAAAATCCCAAATGGCATCATGAGGAATTGTACACAACTGAAAGTATTAAACAACAAAATTTGCTTTATTTCCTTTATTTCCTATGCCTTCAGTGTAAGTTCTCCAGTTTCATTTTTGATAATTTTGTTTTCTCATCTCTTATAAGCATTAGAATAGTTAATGATGTATATATTTTGTTAGCTTTTTGATAACTTCTGAAAGTTTAATTTAATAGGCTTCTTTTTTGCTTTTAATGTTGTTAATTTCTTTGATTTCCAGAACTCCTATTTTCACGCTGATTTGGAATTTTTAGATTTATTCCTTTTAAGTTTTATGTTCAGTTTATTGATCTGTCTTTCTTCTCATGATGAAAATGTTTATCAATATGCAATTTTCATTTTGGACTGCTTTGGCTGTTTCTCACAGATTTTGGTTTGTCATTTCATTGTCATTTTCTTTGATGAAAGTGTCTCCTGTTTCTATACATTAGTTTTTGACATAAATTCTTTAGGATTAATCATATTTTGTATAGTATTTTGGTCAGTAAAGGATAGCTTAATATTTTATGGGTTCATAGATTCAGACCTGGAATGAAACTTAGGAACCATTGAAATCTGACCACTTCATTTTATGGATGAGGAACTGTGGGCTAGGCAGTTTAAGTAATTGCTAAAGGTCACACAACTACTAAACAGCAGAACCAGTATTTGAACCTAGGTCTTCTGACTCCAAATCCAGCATACATTCAAGTTTAAGAACTTCTCTGCATTTGTTTATAAGGTTTTATACTGTAACACATAGGCAGTTGTTGTAAAAAATGTCATACACAGAGGAGTAATATGTGTATTACTTTCTATACTCATTCAGTAATTGTCAAAGATCTATCATGTCCTAATTTTCTAAATTTCTACTACAGTAGCTCATGTGTTTCTTTTCTATTTTATTTTTGCTGGATGTTTCTAGTTCTGAAAATGGCACATTGAGGTCCCCACTTATAATTCTGCCATTTTTTTCTCCTGATTATTCAATTAATCATTCCTTTAAGTTTTTAGATCAAATATTTTTATTACATACATATAAAATTAATATTATGCTATCTTCTAAGATATCTTTAAGTATAATATGTTTTTCTGTTTATTTTAATCACGGCTGGTTTTATTATTGTTTTGGTTTTTTTTACCATGATTTCTAACTCTGCTTTTTTGAGTTTATCTGAAACAAAATAAATTCTCCTATACCCCCTTATCTTAACTCTGTGTGGATCTCCATGTTTCAATTGTCTTTCAGGTAAAAACAAAACAAAACAAAAAACTTATTTTGGTAGGAGAATAACTTGGGGGATGCTATTTTTTTTTATTCAGTTTTATTTTCAGTTTCAGATAATCTTTCTCCTCTCACCAGTCTTCCACCCATTGAGAAGGCAAGAAATTTTTTAAAAAATTGCAAATGTGATGTCATACAAAACAAAATTCCTCATTACTCCATTCTAAAACACACACACACACACACACTCTCACACATGGAAGAAAGAAAAAATGTTCCAAACTGCACTTTGAGTCAATCAGTTCTCTATCTGGAAGTAGATAATATTTTTCACCATGAGTCCTTTGGAATTGTGGTAGATCATTTTGTTGACCAAATTTACTAAGTCTTCCACAGATGAATATCTTTACAATATTGCTATGACCGTATAAATTTTCTTTCTGGTTCTGCTCACTTAACTTTTTACCAATTCATATAAGTCTTCCTAGTTTTTTCTGGAACCATTGTCTTCATCATTCTTACAGCACACTAGTATTCCATCACATCCATATACCATAACTTGATCAACCATTCTTTAAATTTCCAATTCTTTGCAGCCACAAAATTGCTCCTATAAATATTTTTGTACATGTAAGTCTTTTTTTTTTTCCTTAGATTTCTTTGGGGCACAGACCTAGCTACAGTATTGCACAATTTAATAGTTTTTGGGGCATAGTTCTAGTAGGTCTTGCTTTCTAATCCATTCTTACATCTGTTTCCATTTTCTAGGTAAGTTCATCCAATTCATATTCACAATTTTGATTTTTAATTGTGTATTTACTTCCATTATATACTTTTACTTTTTTCTCTTTGCTTCCTACCCTCACAAAGAATAAGCTAGTGAAAGAGAAGGAATATAGTAGTCAACATCAGAGGTCTTGAATTGGAAATTTAATGTCCCTACATCACTGCCTTTCCTCCTTCCCCCTCACCCAGAGCTGGATTACTAATTTTTATACTTTCCTTTCAGTCTTCTCTTTACAACCCATCCTCCAAGGCTAAAGTTTGCTTGTGACTATTTTCTCCCCACTTCTACTTTTCCTTCTTAACCTTTCTCTCTACTTTCCCTGTCCCCAACTATTTTAATGTTATTTAATATATTGCTGTCTCAAGTTGAATGGTGGTCAAGAAATTCATACTCCTCTTTTTTTCTGATTCTATTCTACTGCTGTCTTCTAAGCTATGTTCAGCCTATATAAAACCCCCAAATCTCAGGATTCTTCTTTTTTGCCTGAAATTTTAAGAAAGCTATTCAGATAGGAGGGAAAGAAAAATAAAACCATGAAATCTTTGGAGATTAACACTGAAAAAAATGAGTTATCTCAGTTTTACCTGTATTTATGGTACCTCAGTCTCCCATTCTTTAAAACTGTAGTACTATTTCATACTTTGAAAATAATTGAGCAATAGATAGAAATACTATTAAGATCCTTGGAGGAAAACTGTTTTAACCATTTAAGTACTTATTTATGTTGCCTAAATAAAGACTATTCAATCATAACCTTAAAGTATTTTAGTAAATAGTTAAATATAGGTTTTAACATACCAAGTTTAATGTTCAGATGTCCAGCTTAAAGACAGCACCAGAGGTATGGTGTATGTTAGTAAACTATGGACAAAACAATTTAAAGGACTTCATTTATTTTGAATGACAAGGTATTGACCACTGTTTCTACAAAATAGACTTAGTTTTATAAATAGGTGTCCTGAAAACACTAGGAATACCATTACTCCATTTGCTCTATCCCTTTAAAAGTCCTAAATAACTAGAAGTGAAGATCTGGATAATAATGTTATCTTTTTTGATGCACCACCAAATTTAGATGTCATATTGACAGTTGAAGAATGTTGTGTGAGTGGAAAATAAATGAAAAGAAATGGTATAAACCAAGTCTTTCTTCTTAAGCTTTCCGCATTAGCTAGAAAACTTAATGATTGTCTTAAATCTACTGTAACCTATTTCCACCTTCCAAGCAACATGTTTCTTTTATTTCATCAGTAACATAAAATTCAAATATTTAATTGTAAAAAGAAAAAAAGGTTTACTCATTTAAGCTACATCTAATATAATATATAAAAATCAAGGCATTCACAAGTATGAGCAAAGATGAAAAAGATTCCATGGAAGTGTCTTTTAAAAAAATTCAGAAGGTAATATGTGTAAGGGGCAGATAAATGATACAGTAGATAGAATGCTGGGCCAGGAGTCAGGAGGACTCATCTTCCTGAGTTCAAATCTGGCCTCAGACACTTACTAGCTATGTGACTCCGAACAAATCACCTAACCGATTTTCCTCAGTTTCCTCACCTGTAAAATGAGCTGGAGAAGGAAATGGCAAACCACTCCAGTATCTTCACCAAGAAAATCTCAAATGGCATCATGAAGAGTCAGACAATACTAGAAAGACTGAACAGCAACACTATATATATATATATGAAGTCTACTTTTTTTTTCCGTCAGTCCACTCATCCTAACAAAATTATGTTGGTATTTAAATCAATGATCCTATAATCTATTATTCTTTCAAAAATGGTTTTCTTAGTTTCATAGATGTAGACCTGAAAGATAATTTAGAAGTCATCAAGTACAACACCATCATTTTATAGATAAAAAAACAAAACAAAACAAAAACAAACAAAAAAAGCCCTGAGATCCAGAGAGGCTAATTAAAAAGTCATGCAACTAATAAATGTCCTAGGCAGAATTTGAATTCAACTCTTCTTGATTAGAGGTCTGACTCTCTATCTGCCATACCACACTTCCTCTCACATTAAAAAATAATAATAATTAAAAGCCTAACCCTTTGGATTCATTTGCTCAATTTGGTGTGTGGTGGGGGGGGAGCAATATTTCAATACTTCAAGAATCTGAGATTTTGGTGGCATGGGTATTCCCTCCACTGATGCAGGCTGCATCCTTCTCTACCTTAGTTGGTAGAATCTTAGAGAGTTTTAGTGATAGGGGGAGAAAATCAGCACCCTGCAATCAACCTTATGGTGGTGAGTTTCTCTGTTACTGGCTGGAATGGTCCTTGGATGATATATATACATTTGATCCCTGGGCTCACATTTAAGCCTTTCTAGTTTTGTGCAACCTGTTGTTGTTCAGTCATGTCTCACTCTTTGTGACATAATTTAGGGTTTTCTCAGCAAAGACACTGGAGTGGTTTGCCATTTCCTTCTCCAGCTCATTTTACAGGTGAAGAAACTGAGGAAAATAGGGTTAAGTGACTTGCACAGGGTCAGACAGCTAGTTAGTATCTGAGATTTGAACTCAGGTCTTCCTGATTCTAGGTCTTGCACTCTGTTCACTGTGCCACCTAGTTGCCTGGTTGTGCAACCTGCCATAGCCAAAAGTTTAGTGACATAGTGCTCAAGCAGGCAGGATCAGTGAGCAGCTATGTGGCACAGTGATAGAGTGCCAGGCCTGAAGCCAGGAAAATTCATCTTCCTAAGTTCAAATCTGGCCTCTGACATTTACTAACTGTACAACCCTAGGCAAGTCACTTAGCCCTGTTTGCCTCAGTTTCCTCATTTATAAGATGAGCTGGAGAAGAAATGGCAAACCACTCTAGTATCTTTGCCAAGAAAACCCCAAATGTGGTCAAGAAGAGTTGAACAGGACTGAAAAACGACCAAACAACAACACTTAGGGTCACATCTACACCATGACGAGGCAGTGCAAAACGATGGTAGGTAGCGAAAACCAAGAGAAAAACAAACAAACATGAAGTCACAAAATCAAATAGCATTGCTGACTGCTGCTTACTGACACATTATCACTTCATCTGGAAAATAATTTATTTATTCCACCATTCAAGGAAGGCAGCATTGCACAAAGGAAAGAACAATGGATTTAGAATCAGAGAACTTGGGTTCAAATTCAGGCTTTTCTAGTTTCTATTTGTGTGATCTTGGACCTTGGTTTCCCATCTATAAAATAAGAGGGTTGAAGAAGATCATAGGTTTATAGATTTAGAAAGAACAGGAGACTTCTTATTCTCAAAGATGAGAAAGGGAAATGAGGAAACTGAGGTTCAGAGAAGGTAAATGAATTACCCAAGATTACACTTGGAGTAAGTGATAGCATTTGAACTTTCTTGGACTCTACATCCAATGCTCTTTTCCTTTTTACTCTACTGCCTTTCTTCCTTCTAAGCTGCCTTGCATTTCTAATTTACAATCTAAATAGCTTCTCCCTGAGAGAAATGATTATTAATAACCAATTATGGGGGAGATCCAGGCTTTTTTCCTGTCCTATTTCCTTTTTCAAAGCCCAACCTTTGAAGGACATTACTGACCTCTGCCAAATATTTACCCCACTTAGACCATCTCATCTAAGATGAATTCCTACCTATTTTGTTCCACTCAAGAAAGTTTGGGTGGAGGTAGATCCTTTGTCTAGATTGCTCAATGCTGGTGGTGGTCTGGGTGTAGAGATAGTCTCATTGTCCAAGAGTGACATGATGGCATTCTCTCAGCCACTCATTGGTATATGTCCACTTCTCATTTGCAATATTCATTCTCTCATTAATTATTAACCAGTCAGAGTTGACTGCCACCCTCAAAAACACCTACTCTTCCAAGGGCATATAAACTGCGAGCCTGCCACCATGAGGGCCTTTGGCATTTGAGAATGCCACTGACCACTTTTATTAATAAAATGCTAGCATTACTAATAAAATGATTAATTATCCACAAACTATGTCTCTCGAGCTTTTTTTTAACATCATATCCCTATGAAGACGCAATCCAGACTCCATGTGGCAACATGTCTAGGAAGCTTTCTATTCAAATAAACCCATTAGCTGGCAAGAGGGCAGAACTGTAGCAACTTCATTCTTTCTGTACCACACATGACTCATAAACACTTTGAGATGATGACATCTATGATGCTATTATTTTAAAGAGACATCCTTGTGCACAATAGATAGATATAGACTGGAAGGATACTTTTGATAAACCCAGTAAAACTCAAAGAACCTAAGACAGCTTATTGAACAAAATAACTCCCAAGGACTTGCAGAGGAGAAGTATGAAGTTTTTTGATAGACACTTGAAATGACCCTGGGTATACGTGCGTGGAGCCAGCCTGATCTGAAATATATCATCTCTTGTAAAGCTGAGCATGAGCCACAGCACTTTAGACGTTACTTACACCGATGGGTATCCACAGCAATGAAGATCCTACAGTGGTTTAAGTCGAATTCAGAACAACAAACTTTTGAAATGTGTGACATGCCTTTTCCTTGGTTAGTGATGCTTGTAAAAACGTCTGGAGACATTGTAAATAACCTAAAAAGATATGGCTAAGCTGAGCCCAAGGGACCTGAAGGCTATCAAATTTTCGAAAGCAATACTAAAAAGCAGTGCTTCCATTTAGTTTTAAGCATATTATTTTATCCAAGGTAGCATTTCTTCTATCAACTTAAGGCAAATTTTTACAAAGAAGGGGCATAAAAAAGGCAATCTCCCGGAACCAAAGCAGCGTAATTGAAAAAAGAGACAGCAGTGGCAGGAGCAGGCTACTTGATTTTAAAGTTAATAACAGGGACCTAGGAGTGTTGAATGGGCTAAGATCATGGTGATTATGAAATATCACAAGCAATATTTCTAAGCCTATTCAAGACACTTTTGATAAATAATGAAATAGTTTGGCAAACAAACCTAAAGCTATAGTATAGGTCTGTCCTGAGTCATTGAAAGAACCTAGAATTACATTTTAACTGGAAAATAGTATTCTATACTATGTATTCTATACTGAACTAAAAGGTTATGGAGCATAATGATTTTGGTCTTTCAAATATGTAGCAATTCTTTCCCTTTTACTCCCTCTACATGAGTTCAATTTTTCCTGGTGTTAAGTATTTTACACTCCTAGATTTAATCAACTATAGGCACATGCCTCATGAAACAATTCTAATGGCCTCAGAATTCTGTGCCGGGTGCTACGAGCTGGTACATTACTATTTTCTAGAACTTAATCTTTATATCACTGGCCTATCCAAATTAATTGCAATGATTTTTATGTTGTCTTTTTTTTTTGAACTCCAAATGACTTAACAGTTATCAATCTTCTTACATATATTGTCTCATGTAATGCTCAAAACTATCTCCATAGATAAAAAGTGTAAGGAGTATAATTCCCATTTTATACATAGAAAACTGAGGTATAGGGAAGTTCAGCAATTTACCCAATGCCACATGGTTAGTAAAAAGACAAGCAAGTTCTCAAACCAGGTATCTTGCCTCTAGGCTTAGTGATCTTTCTACATCTTCCTTAATGGCTCATCAAGTCATCTGCTAGGTAATGCTATTTTTTCATACTGTTAAATTAGCCCAAGATGAGTTCAGGCATAAGTTGTCCCCAACTTCATATCAGAAATTGAAACCAAAACTTTTGTCTTAAAAAAAACACACATTTTCCTCTAATATAAGCAATAAGGAAAAAAGAGAAAAATCAAAGAGCTTGTCTTTTAATTGCTTGGACTTTGTTAGTGTTGTGTTTCAGACAAATTTTTTGCAACAATGAACGTACATTTAACAATGAGAAAAAAATTAATCCAGTGACTGATTATGGAAATAAAATGTTGAAAACAAATTTCATCCCATAACTTCATTCTTTGCTGTTTTGGCTCTAGTACTTGATGATGCTGGCCCTAAAACAGGTTTGGAATAGCAAAACATTAATCTATAATCTAAAATATTTACATGAATAACCTATAAAGAAAACTTTGAAGGAGCTATAATAGTCCATCAAATTTAATGTGTAAGCCTTCTAGTCCTACTCAAGGTAGCCACAATGCATTAAATGGTGCCTATTTTCTGGACTACCCTGGAGACTAAAATATTTCCTTTGTAGCCCTTACAGTTGACGGAATACCTGAAAATCATTCTCAAATTAGCAGAGAAAGTGAAATATTGTTGGAGAGAGACAGACAGACAGACAGACAGTGGAAAAAGCAAACAACCAATGTGAATATAAACTTTAATCCAGCCTCAACTCACATTGGTGTCACTTGTAAGAGAAAAGTGTATACTCAGCTCTAAAGTCAAACGTTGCTTAAGGTATGCATTTCCCAGGCAGATGTTTGGCCCTTTAACAAAACCAATTATTTGAAAACCCAGATTTACAAAGCAGATAAATTAGGGTGCCAGAATTAATGTAACAATAGAGGCCTTTGCTTTACAAAAGGGTTTACTGATCCAAAGTAATGATTTGGGGACATCTTTTTTACCTCATTTATTACATATGGCTTAGCAGATCCTCCAATCAACATTCTAGTCTGTCAGTTAAATAAATAAATAAATAAATAAATAAATAAATAAATGAATAAATAAATGCACCAAGCATTTATTAAGGGCTTAATGTACCAGGCACTGTGCTAAGTGTGAGGGATACAAATACAAACAGAAAGACAGTCTTCAGATTGGAGAAGGTAAAGGAGATTGTAATATCCTTAAGGGCAGGGACTATTTCCTTTTTGTCTCTTTATCCTACAGCGTCAGCCTCAGTGCTTAGCACATAATATGCATTCCATAAATGCTTAAAGACTGATTTATTGATTGAATAAGTTGGAAACTGTTGAGAAAATGTGCTTTTTCCACAACAGTATCAAAGCAATTAAAAACACGTTTTTAAAATACTATTAAAGCCCCAATTGCCTCACAAAAAATACTATTAAAGCCATAGTTTCACTGTAATGGCATCTACAGATTTTACACCCCTCTGGAAGGCAGCGTAGTCAGAGGTTGTTGTTCAATCTATCAGACTCTTTGTGACCCTATGTGAGATTTTCTTGGCAAAGATACTGGAGTGGTTTGCCATTTCCTTCTCCAGCTCATTTAGCATGTGAAGGAACGGAGGCAAACAGTGTTAAGTGACTTGCTCAGGGTCACACAGCTAGAAAGTGTCTGAGTCTAGATTAGAACTCAGGCCTTCCTGACTCCAGGGCCTACTGCTCTATCCACTGAACCACCTAGCTGTTCAAGAGGGCCTAGTGGTCAGAGGACCTAAGTTCAAATCACACCTCTGAGGCTTACTACTTCAATGACCCTGGGTAAGTCATGTGACTTTCTGGTCCTCAGTTTCTGAGAGGTTGGATTAGATGACTTCTGAGGTCCCTTCCAGCTCTCAAAATATAGTGCTGCATCCCAAATACAAGAAAGGGCGATGAGAGTGTTTGTTATTTTAATGCACTAAATGTTAAAATCTATACTCACGATAAGGAATTATCCTGCAACACTCATATAATGCACAGGTTTGTGGAGAATTTTATGTAACCTAGCATAGATGGAGAGCTTCCTCAGGCTCCTTTTCTACCCGTGAAAGATGATATCTCATGCAAAGGGAGACATCTTGATCTGCTGACACATTAGTACAATTCCAACTGCAAAAGATTTCAAAGTGATAATGAATCTACCCCGAGAAAAGGGTAAAAAAGTCTTCCAGGAGTGGTCTTAATTAATCAGAGTTCCAAGTAAACAGGGACTAGATGAGTGAAATTTTGCAATCTTCAACTTTTTTTTTTTAAAGAACGTGATTATGCCCACAGTAAATCTCACAGTTTAGAATGGACATGGCCAGCAGTGTGAATTAAGAATCATTGCAATCCACTTGCCCTCAAGAATTAAAAAATCCTAAACCTCATGACTATATGTGTGTGTGCACATATGTATATACATATGTGTATACATATATATACATACATATATCTTTGAACAACCCAATCCTTAAGAAGAATATTGCCAGTAAAATTCTTATTTTCCTGAACAATGACAAATCAGAATTTTGAAGTAAATTGAGATTAGAGATTAAAACACAAATATTTTTCTTTTATTCTACTAAATACAATTTTATCATCAAACTGAGTCATCTATTAATAACAAAGTTCTATTTATTTAAATCCTGAGGTGTGGAACATCATTGACTTTTATCAAAAGATTCATGAAATTTCTTCAAAATTTTCTCTTTTCATGTTATACACTGACATTGCATTGAATAGAATGAATTAGGACTAGAGAGTCTAAATTTATAATTAGTTAAATTTAATAATTGTAATCTGCTAGGAAATACACAAGTCTCTGGCAATAGAGACAAATTGCGATGAAAACTTTGTAAACTATTTCAAATCAATAAGTATTTATAAGTACCTACTATGTGCAAGGCACCATAAGAAGTGCTATGGGACATGAAAAAATGTTTTGCATATGGTTCTTGACCTCAAGAAGTTTATAGTCTAGTTAGAGGGACAAGGCATATGTGTATTAAAAAGTAACAAGACAAAAATATTAGAAATAACAATAGGTACTGCATTAATAGTGGATAAACGAAAGGTACAGTCATAGAATTTTAAATTATAAATGCTAATAGTCCAGAGGATGATGAGATCATTGTGGTGTAATAAGCTCATTCTATCCAATGAAATAAAACTGAAAATCATCCAAAAGGCAGTCGAACTGCACGTGTTGTGCATGAGCAGGCTGAAACACATTACAAACAAAGAATTGAGAAAGTCTAAATGAAATTCTCAAAGAAATATATGATCAAAAATAGAAAATCAGTTTGTTGCATAGTTATAGTATGAAATAACCAATGGACAGCCTTCAAACTCTACTGGTTCACTCCTTATTACAAGAATTTGGGAAAAATCCTTAAGACATTGAGATGACCCCATGTAGCATATTTATGAGAAGATATGAACAATAGTCAGTTAGGAAGTCCAAGTATAGCTAGGTTGCGAGAAGCCAGTCAAGTGAATAGCTCCACTGAGATTGCTGTTCAGCCATTTCAGTTGAGTCTGACTCTTTGTGACTCCATTTGGGGTTTTCTTGGCAAAAATACTGGAGTGGTTTGCCATTTCTTCTCCATCTCATCTTATAAATGAGGAAACTGAGGCAAACAGGGTTAAGTGACTTGCCCAGGGTTACAAAGCTAGTAAGTGTCTGAGGCCAGATTTGAACTTAGGAAGATGAGCTTTCCTGTCTCCAGGCCAAGCACTCTGTCCACTGCACCACCTCCCCAACGAGATTAGAAGTCCATTTTTGTATTTGAGTATAAATAAATGTTGGGTCAGATATCTGAAAACAATGATTTTTAACATAAAGTTAGTTTAGTCAGGTGTTGAAAATGAAGAAAGACTCACAGATCTAGAAGCTATCTAACACAGATGATCAGTCTTTGGTAAAAGCAACCACATTTCACATGTCTGATTTAATGTTTAAAAGCTTCACTTGCTGGCCGTAACTAAAGTGTTAATCTAACATTGGTAGGGTACAATGTCATGTTGGTCAAAAGGCTGGATTCCCATATTCAATATCTCATCCTATTAGTGTGAAATAATTTGAATTCTTTACAAACAAACATCAGTAGCAAATTTTCAACTTTTGATGTGTAAGATTTCCTTTAAGGTTCAAATCTCTAATATAATCGAGGTAAGTTAACTATGATTTTCTCTTTTGAGAGGTAAAATCAAGTTGCTAAGTGAAGCATGCATTTGTCCTAATAATCAGATGAATTTACAAACTAAGATTGTTATTAAATAGATTACATTTTAATCGTGGGCACAGGTCAATTTTTTATTTTGACTGGTTTTTATATTTGATTTTTTTTTTACATTTAAATGAAATAGGCCTCTTGTAAAAAAAAATGTTTTTGTACAATCAGCTTTCAGTATCTGTTAAGTAATACTTGATAGGATCACTATGAAAGGAAAATACTTTGCCTTTCTAATTCTAAATGAAATGCTATTTTTTTTAAACTTGGCCTAATTCTCCTAAAAGAGAAGTATATTTAAGAAGTAAACTAATTATTTTTATGCAAAAACCTGATGCCTGAGCAAGAAACTTACTTTCAAGAAATACTTTTAGAATTATAAGTATTTTTTATTCAGCATTATATAAAATTTATAGAAAAATATGGGTCAATGGTTTCCATTCCTCATGTAAACATTTTTCTACTTTATTTCCAAGGTACATTGTAATTACAATCAATCTTTCCTCTGGTCTCTCATATCATATCAGTTACCAAGACTTTTTGATAAGAGCTACAGGCAAGTAGAGAAAGGTAATAGAAATTGAAGGGGATGTAAGACAGGTACATACACTATGATCTTATTTCTAGAGTCAAATAAACCAGAATTAGGTGTCTCAGTAGAGAACAGCTACGACAAGATAATAAAATGTATAATAATTCTAAATCCTATGTAATGTAAGTCTTCCAGAACCCTCTCCCAGATGACCTAATAAATTTCTTTCTAAAACTATTTTAGATTTTGGGGTTTGTCCTCAGGAACAACATATATAAAGAAATGAAGAATACAAATAAATTTAAAAAGACCTTTATGAGGCAATGCAAATGTGCCAGGCACTGTGCTAAGAACGTTACAACTTATTTCCTCATTTGATCCTCACAATAATAGTAAGTGCTATTATTATCTCCATTTTGAAGATGATGAAACTGAGGCAAACATGGGTTGTGACTTGCCCCGGGGTCACACAGCTAGTGAGTATCTGAGACCAGATCTGAACTCAGGTCTTCCTGACTCTAGGTCCAGCATTCTATCCACTGCATCACCTAGCTGCTACTAAGTGAGCCAACTCTTCTATAAATTGTCAAATATAGACTTTTGTTTACCATTTTTCTTTCTTACAAGGGAAAGTTCACTACTGAGTTTGGGTGGGATGGAGGTATAGAATGATAGAGAGATAGATAGATAGATAGATAGATAGATAGATAGATAGATAGATAGATAGATAGATAG